>NW_007252930.1:672641-836086 GCF_000164805.1 Carlito syrichta
GTGGAGGCTTTGTCAAATATGAGTTGGTTGAGAAATTGAGGTTTTGCTTCTGGAATCTCAGTTCTATTCCATTGGTCTATATACCTGTTCTTGCTTTGTTTACAGTATAATAACTTTACAAAAATATTCACTCTTAATTATCATCCTGGCCCTGGTGTATTTGTTATGTATTTTATTTTTACATGTTATAAGACATTGCTATTATTTTCTTAGTTGATTATATTTTTAAAAACATATTATCTATCAATTAATATAGTTACTATTTCCAGTGCTCTTCACTGCTTTTTTTGAATTTATATTTCTATCTGAAATCATTTTCCTTATGCCTGATGAACTTTCTTGTAATGGTTTGGACATGATGAATCTTCCATCTTTGTGTTTCTTCAAAACATTTTTCACCCTTTATTATTGAAAAATTCTTTTGATGTGTATACAATATTAGGTTAATCAATTTATGCTTTATTTTCTTATTTTCAGTAATTTAAAGATATTCCTCTACTGTTTTATCACTTGTGATATTTTTGACAAGAAGTTTGTTCTCATCTAATATTCATTCCTTCATATGTAATATATGTTTTTCTTTGGCAGCTTTCAAGATTTTCTCTTTCTCTCTGGTTTTGAGCAATTGGCTGTAATTGATTTGGTGTGATTATCTTCATTCCTGTAGTTGGAATTCACTGAAAGTCCAACACTGTAACTTTATACAATTTAGAACTCTTTCAACCACTAGTTTTTTTTTCAAAAGAAAGTTTGTTTTGTTTTTTACTCTCCTGGGCTTCAGGAACTTCAATTGTGTGCATATATGACTATTTAAAGTTCCACATCTTACTGCTGCTATTTCATTTAAACCCTCTTTTCCCTATATTTTCTATTTTATATAATTTCTAGTACTACTTATTCAAGTTGGCTAATCTTTTCTTCTACAGTGTATAATCAGCTATTATTCCTGTCCATTATAATTTTGTATCTCAGACATTATAGTTTTTATCACCATAAGTTTTATTTGGAATATTTTTTATCCTCCATGGCTTAACTTAATTTTTGAATATATGAAATATGATCACAATGACCAGTTTAATGTTGTTCTCTGTTAATTTTAACATCTATAAATTCTGAGTCAATTTTCTCTCCATTGTGGGTCATGCTTTCCTACTTCTTTCTTGACTTTTGATTGGATGCCTAACATTGTGAATCTTATGTTGTTGGGAGTAGGATAGTTGTATATTTATAAATATCTTTGAACTTTGTTTTATACAGCTAAGTGATCTGGAAACAGTTTGATCATTTCTTGATTTTAAGATTATGCAGGATGAGTTTATTTTTCAGTTAAGGGCTGGTTGTTTTACTACTGAGGCAAAATCTTCTGTACCATACCCAATGCTCCATGCATCATACAATTTTTCAGTCTGGCAGATGAAAACAGGCACCATTCACCACCCTGTGTGAGTACCAGTGTGGTAATAGGTCTTGTATTATTCTTATTATCCACTGTACTGGCCACTCAATTGAATTTCATGTGAACTCAATATGAATTTCATGTCTTCCAGTTCTGAGAGATCTATTATTTTTCTTTGATAATTTTCTATTCACTGTTTTTTTTTAGTAACAGTGCCTAGAACTCAAGTCTTATGTTGGATTTTCTGGACTAATTATGTTTATATAAAATCTCTTTCTTACTCAATGAATATTGCTTTATTTAGCATTCTTTCATTTTTGAATGATGCAATATCTATTCATTACTTCTCTGAATATATTAAACACATATTAAAATTTTGGCTTGGCCTAATGTTTTAGTCTTCTGCAGTCGATTATTTGTTTTCTTTATGTAACTATTTTCTGTTTATATATTTTGTGTTTGTCATTTATGTTATGGGCTTTCCTTATATTTCTGTGATCCTTAATTTACCATTTATATTTTAAGTATAAGGTTCTAAAATGCTGACTGAATGCTCTGAGGGCAAGATGTTTAAGCTTTAATGTGGGATTCCAACATGCCAATATATGTAGCTCATCTTGCAGAACAGTTCCCTGGACGATCTTGGACTGACTCAGTTCTCCCTATTTCTTACTAGTATTTCCCAGAATAACTGTAGAATGTACTGGGAATGCAACATCCTGAGAAAAAGTGGAACTGTCTGGGATAGCCTGGCCTCTGCTCTTGTCCCCTCCAGAAAAAAATGCCCTTCAATACTTTATCTTACCATGTCACTTTGTCCCCAGGGTATTAAACCCAGGGCAGGCTGTTTTCTGGGGTCTCTTGGCTGCATTGGAAGTGGAGCACATGCAGATGAGATTCCATATACCCCTGGCAGCTTTCCTGAGCCCTGGGAGGATTGGCTCATCATAATAAATCCTAGGCTTCTCTTCTCCCTTGCTGTCTATTTATAAGAAATAGATCCATTTAATGGAACTCGTATGTGTGAATGTTATGCCTCACTGGACTCATGTAAGTAAAGTGCAGCCCAAGATGCCGTGGAAAGAAGTGGTAACCAGTGCACAGTGAACCTGCTTTGCACTTTTCTCTTGTGCTGGTCAGTTCTCTGGAGATACATCAATGCCTTGCCTGGCATTCCAAGCTAGTCTACCAGCATTCCAGGGCCAAGCTGGGCAAGAAGCCTAAATCTCATAATTCAGGGCAAAGGATTTTAAACCTTCCTGTCTTCAACACAGTACCTTACCTTACTATGTGTGGGACTCCCAAATCAGAGACTGCCTTTCCATAGAGCATATTTTGTATCTGTTTTCTGCAGAGAAAAGAGAAAAATTTGGGTGTCCTAAGTGCTTTTCATATAGACTATAGATCAACTACTCTTTTCATCTCCACTTCACATTGTGGCTTTCAGTTTATGTGGACCCTTTATCTACAGATCCTTTTTGGACTTCTCCAAGGCAAATTTCCTTGTTTATTATTAGCTTCTGTCACTAGAGTTGTTTGAGGTATCCACTGTCTTCATTTTGTTTGTCTACAAAACTTCCACCTTCCAAAATTTTGTTTACTTTATCAAGTCTTCAGTTATCTCTTTTCCAGTTCTTTTTGCCTTTGTGTATTTATTACATTACTGCAATTTTACTGCAGTTTGAAAGGCTTTTAAATTATCAATTAAATGCAAATTGTCACTTTAAAGCTGAAACAAGAACACTTCTTTGTGAAAGCCTAGTTATTAGGGAAAAGATTAAACAAGTACATGGGGAATTCAAATGAGATCGGATGCGTTCAGAGTGGTAGGGTTGTAAACATACACAGATACTTCAGAACAGAAAAAGAAACTAACAGGTGTCTGGCACAATCATGTGTGTATGCGCATGTGTACGTGCCTGTGAGAGAGATTTCAATTAAATAAAAGAGTTTGTGTTTAATCACAATTACACATTGCCTTCTCTGGTTCACTATTTCAGTTTAGAGAGGTACTAGTAAAGTGAAGCCTGGTCCTCATTCATATTCCACATTCAGATTCTAGTGAAGCTGGATCCTTTCCTGTGTAGGGGAGAAAAAGTAACAACTTTTTCTCAACCATTGCAAGGTTTGTGGTTGAGGCACCTATAATAATAAGACTAACAAGAGAAAAGTATACAAGTTTATTTAATATAAGCTTTACATGACATGAGAGCCTTCAGAAATGAAGGCCCAAGGAAACAGGAAAAACTGTGGGTTTTTTGTTTGTTGGTTTGTTGGGTTGTTTTTTTGTTTAGGTTTGATGAAGAGAGAACTGTCATGCAGAAGTATGATTGGACAAAGGGGTATGATCTAAAAACAGAGCTAACATGCAAACCAGCAATCCCGCTACTGGATTTCTACCCAAAGGAAAAGAAATTGTAATATAAAAGGTATCAGTATTTGTATGTTTATCGCAGCCCTATTCACAATAGCAAAGTCAAGGAACCAATCTAAATGTCCAACAATGCTTGACTGGATAAAGAAAATGTGGTATATATACACTACAGAATACCATGCAGCCATAAAAAAGAACAAAAACAGGCTCTTTGCAGCAACATGGATGGAGCTGGAGGCCGTTATCTTAAGTGAGCCAACTCAGAAACAGAAAATCAAATACTGCATGTTCTCATTTATATGCAGGAGCTAAAAAATTGATACTCATGGACATAAAGATTGAAATAATAGACATTGGGGACTCCAAAAGAGGGAAGAGGGGAAAGGGACAAGGATTTTAAACTACCTATTTGGTACAGTATTCAATATTTGGGGAATGTGGGTACCAGAAGCCCAATCCCTACCAGTATGTGATAAACCCATGTAACAAACATGCACTTGTACCCCTGAATGGAAAATTAATAAATGCAATGAATTTAAAAATAAAAAATAAACTGAGAAGAACTTAGCAAATCCTGTTTGTTCAGATTTTTCTCTGTGTTTTTGCATCTTCAGAGATAAGGATATTTCTTTTTTCTGGTTATAAAGAGGTCACCTCTGGAATAGGGTCTCATGACCTACTTCAGGGAAAGAATAGCTATGTTTTATGGTCAGCTCTGGGGAGAAGGAGTAAGGGAAAGGTAAGAGTACCTTCCTGCTTTTGTTGCATTTTCATATGCCAAGTCACCATATTTTGGTGTAGCTTGTCCTTCCCTATTACTTATCTTAGAATATAGCAGACAGTCAAATGTGGTGAACAGCACTCTAAATTTCTCTGATCACAGAGATTAGTTCAGAGGTGAACATGTGAGCCAGCAAGATATGAGGAAATTTTTGCTGAGATTTCCAGAAAGCCAGGTGCTCCTTCCCACCAGACTTGAGAGGACCTGCAGGCTGGAGTTGCCACAGACACTGATACACAACAGGGCCAACATCTGCAAATTAAGTCATGTTAAAGAGAGAACAAGAGTCCTTACAGGAAAAAAGAAACTGGGTCCTGAAGCAGTGTTTGAATCTATCTCCAAAAATTGTCTAAGCCATATTGCCTGTAGAATGATCAGTTATTTCCCAATACACTCCCTTAGGTAAATTTTTTTTATTTTAAATATGTGGGGTATAATTCAGGATTAGGTACATAAGTGGTCATTGCAAAGGTAAAGTTTGGGCCTTCCTTTGGTCCCCACTTTTTCTGGTTTGAGGTCAGGTATGCTTATTGATGTTATGTGCCCCCCACCCCCCATCCCTGGCAGTTTCTGTCTACTGCCAATCCCTTTCATATAGTGTTATGATAAATGTTTAGGGTCTGCTTATGAGTGAGAACATGTGGTACTCAGTTCTATGTTTCTGTGATAGCTGAGTATGATAGACTCTAAATCCATCCAAGTTGCTGCAAAGTTCATAATTTTGTCCTTTATGACTGCTTAATATTCCATCATGTATATGTACCACATTTTTAAATCCAGTCTACTTTCAATGGGCAGCACAGTTGGTTCCAAGATTAAATTTTCTATGATTGATATCTAAAAGAATCCTAACTAATTCAGAATGCTTTACTGAAGAAACTTCCAAGCTTCTCAAAACAACATTATTCTGAACAAAAAGAAAAGGAAGTACATATTAAGAGAAGTATCAGCAGATTGCATAGTCTTAAAAAACAAATTAACAAACATTTGAAACCCAAATCAGTGATTATATGGAAAGAAATCAATTAAATTATCTTAAAGGCAGTTCTCTTGACATTTTAGACCAGTGTTCAAGTGCATGAAAGACAGTGAGAAGGAAATAGGAACAATTGAACCACCAGCAGTAGTCTTTCAGGAATGATAGTGTGTGGTGCCAATGACCAGAAATGGGGAATAAACAGAATGCTGCAGTTTATGATGTGGCAAACTTGACATCAATATGGATAAGATTTGAGAACAAATCATTAAAAGACTGTGAGATCCTAGAAAGGAAACCAGTGATCATCTGGAGGCAGAAGAATGTGAAGAGGTATGAAGTAGATCAGAACCAAAATTAATTCTTTTACATTTTTCTTGCAGACACAATAAATATTTGCAGTCCAGAAAATAATAATGGATGAATGCTTATATAGTTTGTGTGGTCCACAAGTATTGAATAAATACACACACACACACACACACACACACACACAATTTACTTCTTGAGTAGAGATGACTAGTTTTGTACTTTAGAATTTATACCTCAACTCTTTCCAGTTAAAAAAATTTTATTACGGGCTGAGATAATAAAGGAATGCCTTATTATCTCTTCGATAGGATAGAAAAACAATGGAAGGCGAAGTTAGGGAAATAAAAGCAACTACTCCTCACTGACCACTCGTTATGTTCCAGATTCCATACCAAGTGGTGCACATATATCAACTCTGTAAATACTTCCCCTCAAAACATTAGGTACATAGTATCATCCTTACCTTATAAATGAGAGAAGCAAGACTTTAAGAGACTATTACTGACTTTAATAATGTCCCAAAGACAGAAATGTCAGAGACGAGATTTAGGCCTAGATCCTACAACCAAAATTTGTGCTCTTATTGAAAGATATGTGTTCCTCTTAAAATGGACATGCGTTTGTAAATAAGATAAAATATGTGTACTTTAATCCAAAAAGAGAAGCACTATACCTAAAAGGGGAGGAGGGACTTAAGAGAGACAGTGTAGAAAGACAACAATGTATTAAACATGAGTTAATAATTTTGGTTGACTTCAAGTACAACAAAAATCAAGAGAAATATATAACTGCCAAAAAAATGATGCTATTCTGAATTGACCTGACCACATCTGCAGTATAATGTATAATGTTTGAAGCCATGGTTTAAAAAGCAAGTTGATATTCTTGAACATGCTCAGACTCCTTTAACTAGAAACTGAGTCATGAGGGGGGAAAAAAAAGAGAGAATATGAGTTCAAAAAAGGAAATATGCAGGTGCATTCTTTAAATGTGGGAGAGACTATTAAGTAAAAGAAAGGTTGACGTCATCCTACGTTGATTCAATGTGATTACAATGTGCTGATTTCAGCTTAAGGGACCGCAGATAGAAACTATTTTAACCTAATTCTTGATTTTACAGGAAAAAAATGCTGCAAGAAATAATTTGTTCACAGTCACATTACATTTTGATAAACCTGAGACAAGAATTCATGTGTCAAAAATTCCAGTTTTATAGGGAAGTTTAGACTTCTAAAAGGGAAAATAGATAACAGTATCCTTATTTAAAACCACCAACTCTTAACCTCCTGGTAAACAAGGCCTAGGATTAAGAAAAAAGGTAACGAATTTAAAATAATTAATAAAAGCAATGTTAATTGAGAGATTTTATCCTTAGGTGTTAAGTCATCCAATTCCATATTACTTTGTTGCTCCATTTTAAAAGAATAGATCCTGACCAGTGTATCTTCACTGAGGTCTCCTCTTCAGATATTAGAAGTACTTGGTCTTTTCTACCTTTGCTCCTGGATTCAACAAACCAAAATTATTCTTTTTTTACCCCAGTACCAAAAACTGTAGGACTGCCCTCCCTTTGAGGCCACTTCCAGGAAGTCAGCATTCCAATCTGCTCTTAGTGTGGGAGTCGAGCAGCTGGGGGGAAGCAGCAATGGTGGCTCAGAACACACCCACTCGATGCCTCCCTGCTCCTGAACATCAGCTGTTGAGCGGGGGAATGAAGCCAGAATTATCACCAGCTGTTTCCCAAGCTGTTTTGGCAGAGATTCACAGAAGTATAGACTTCCCGGGCATATTCTTGAGTAATGTTACTGGAACAAAAGCTCTGTCTTTAGAAACATCCAATATAAAGAAGACATAAATGGGCTTGATCTCTTTATCTTCCAATCTCCCTACCCGAAAGCTAGTTCAAGCCCTCTCTAACCAAGTTTACAATTTCTAATATTTGCAACAGTCACCAACACTTTTATGATCCTATTTTCAATGTCTCCATGAATTTTGGTACTTTTTTTTATTAGCTAAGACCAACTGAAATTGGTTTTGACATGAGTAGGAAGGAGTCAAAACAATTGAAATCACACCAGTTGGATTTTTTTTTGTATCCCCAGTATATTATACAAAGAATTACTTTGAATTTGACTAGAGAAATGCTATCCCCAACCAGTAAGTGGTATGTCAGATGGCAAAGTCATTTCCCAATGTTGTCTTTATGTAGCTTGGAGAAGATTGTAGGGCAGACAATTGATGGCTTAGGTTTCTAATTGTAGTCAACCAAAACAAGAAATTGTATTTATTACAATGTTCTAATTGTACATGTACCTCACGTGCATTGCTATGCTTCATGTACCTCATGCTATTTTTACAGAGTTGGGAAAAGTTTCCCCACATCATGACAATCAATACATTAAATGATCATTCTTCCACACATAGACATTCATCTGAAAACACGTTACCTCATCTTTTACAACAAAGAATACTTGAAAAGCAAAGCATGTTTAATGAAAGTTCATGCAAAAGGGAAGCCAGTCAAGTAAAATGCAAATGTTGTACCTCAAGTTTATTGAGAAATCAGAGCTAAGAGAAATGTTAGTAACTCAAATTATTTTCCTTTGAGAGTTTTTCCAAAAGTATTCAAGATATCTCACATGTTTTAGTGCATGACTGTTTTCTTGCCAAATTTAACTTGAAATATTATATTCTAAATATACATGTCACATAATCATGAATATCCTTTCCCTTACTTGAATGAGGTCTGGCCAAATATTTTCCTGGCAGTTATTATGTCTATAAGAATATACTAGATATTATAGAGCTGGCCAAAAGATTGGTAGGCTAACTGCCATATAAGAATATGAAAATACTTATTTGATCAATATTAACAGACTTTAGAAAACAGTCTGTATAACATAGACATTATTTGACATCAGCCTTTCAAAAGCACTTACTGGTAGAAGGAAAAAAGGGGTTGCTTTGGCAAAGCACCACTATGAAGTTCATTTATCTCTTTATTTTATCTAATGAGGAAGAGGAAACTTAAACATGCAAAAATAAAAAGGAAAACTACACTCATTTTCACTAGAAACAAACTAGGGTTTCATTAAATAAAAGCACTTGCTATACTTCTGCTCATTTCTTTAAAAATGTTGATACTGTGCATCTGAATGTCTTCTATTTCTTTTTGTAGCCTGATAGCACCAGCAAGGACCTTTGCTATAATGTTAAATAGAAATGATGAGAGCACAAACTATAGCCTTGTTTCAAATAGTGGCAGAAAGTATTCAATCTGACTATGTGTAATTTTTGTAGATTCCATTTAACAGATTGAGGAGTTTCCCTTCTATTCCTAGTTTACTGAGAGGTTGTTTTTTTTAAAAACAAACAAACAAACAAACATGAATCAATACTGAATTCTGTCAAAAGATTCTTCTTCATCAATTAAAATGATAAGATTTTTCTCTTTTAGTCTATTAATATAGTGAATTATATTGATTGGTTTTTAAATGTTAATCTAGCCTCCTATTTCTGGGATAAACTCCACTTGGTCAGGATGTATTAGTCTTTTAATATGATGTTGCATCTATGTTCATGGAGGATATTGCCCTATACTTTTTTTTTCTATTTTAACTTACAATATCTTTCTCTGGTTTTGCCATCAGGGTAATGCTGGCCTCATAGAATAAGTTGTAAAGTGTTTTCTCTTTGTATTCACTATATGTTGCTGCCTAATAAATTACATAAACTTAGTAGTTAAAACTAGCACAGCTTCTGCATAGAGTCTCATAAAGCTGAAATCAAGGTGTCAGTCAGTCTTTTTTTCCTTGTTCTGCTTCTGCCCACTCCTCTTCTTCTCCTTTTCCTTCTTCTTTTGCAATCCTTTAATAACCAACAAACCATTCTTAGCTAGAGTACCATATAAAAATAGATCTCATGCTATATTTGACCCATGGACTGTAGTTTGCTGACCTATGGTCTAGGACTCATTTTGCTCCACAACTGAGGTAATTCCCAGTTTAGAACTCTCCTCAATATTCCATGTGTTAAAAGTTTTTCTTCTATTTTGACCATGGCAACCTGGTTGATTCCCAGCCACATGAGGTCTCCTGGATTGTCTGTGGGATTCCTTCTAGCAGATCTTTACCTTGCCTTGTGTGGTTTCTTTACATGTGAAGCATGATAAATACTCAGCTGAAGACTTACACTCCAGATCTCAGGCTCTCTCTATGCAGCTCTCTTCTCTTCAGCACTCTACTACACAGTCTAGCTACTGTGGCCACTGTAAACTCTGTTTCCTCAACTTACAGAGACCATTGAGATTTGAGGGGCCCTGGATTGCAGCATTTCTCATGCAGTAAGAAGCTGAAATTGTTCTTTCAGGTCTCATTCCTCAGAGTCACTTGCTTTCCAATATCTAAATCAATCTTTTTCATATATTTTTCTTTGGGTTTTTTCAATTGTTTAGGACTAGAGGATAAATCTCATCCCTGTTACTCCTTTAAAAAAAATTCTTAACAGTCTTTAACATAATCAAATCAAAGTGCATAGTAGCAAGAAGAAATAATAAATCTATCCTTGTAGCTTCTTTTATTGAATATTTTTAAAAGATAGGGTCTTGCTATGTTGCTCAGTCTGGACTTGAATTTCTTGGCTCAAATGATCCTTCTACCTCATCCTCCCAAGTAGTTAGGACTACAAGCATGTGTAAAAATTGTACTCTAGAAAACAGAGTCTTAAAATTATTCTTTAGACCATCACTTTATAAAATAAGCATCATCTAGTTTTCTTTTTACATATTTTTAAGTTATACCTCAGAAACTTTTATAAAAACATGTGTGTTCTAACATATATACAATTTTTTTAAGTTTCGCTTTCTAGATGAACTTTTTAAAAATAAATTATCCCTAAAAATTTAATAGCTCTTTGAAACTTTGCTCAATCACATAATTTTTTTATTTGAAACATATTATACTAGTGTACTCCAATCTTGATTCAAAGCTAATTGTGGTCTGCCAAATAGTAATATGAGAAATTATACAGAGAATTCATATAATTGTGAATGTGTAGAAGCCAGTTATCAAGTGGTAATAACTGTACTCATTTTCCTAAGAAAAATATTAGTTTTAATAATCATCTTTTCTATAAATTCAAATGAGAAGTGGACATAACAAAGGTCTTTGAGTACATTAACATTTACAAGAAGCTTAGATGTCCAGTTCTTAATGTTGAACAAGTTTTATAAATAATAAGATGCAAGAATTTCGTAGTTACCAATTAAAATTATTTACATTATATTAGACAATAAATTAATTAAATAATTGTTCCAGTTTTAATTCCACACTTTTCCAAATATCAGTTCTTAATTTGATAACTCTAAGTGATCTTGGTTTAAAACGCACGTTCTTTCCACATGATAGATAGATATTAATCTACAATCCATGTTCAATGAAACAAACATTCAGAACAGTATTTCCAAGAGTGTTGGAAAAGTACAGAGATTCTAAAAACCAGGACAAATATATTTTCCTGCTGAAAATCAGGACAAATATATTTCAAGACTGCTGGTTAAAGGGCATGGGCATAGAAGTGAGAAATTGGTCATATAAACTTTGAAAACTGGTTTTCACGTACTCTGCTACCTCCACTAGCTTAGGAAAGAAGTCCAGTTCTTCCTGGTACTGGGGAGAAAAGTTCAAATAAAAGTGGGCTAATATTTTTTATCTTTAGAGGATAACATTTTTTGAAAACTCAGCAAGTCATTTGGGAAGAATGGAAAAGATGGTATCATGTGACATAAGGAATTTTTAATATTTTCCCAAATTGCAATCTTTCCATAATAGCCAGGTATTAAATGCATCAGTATGATAATAACTGAAACTTTTTAGGTTCGGTGAAATTTTAATATGATATCTGCCTTTCAGAAAAAGAAACTCTTAGGTTTTTATCCTCTAATAAAAAGATCTTTACAGTCTTTCATTATAATTGGGCTGTTTTAAAAGCACTGTAACTCAGCTAATTCCCTGTCACTTGCTACGTTTAAAATTCTCTCCGATGACATGAAGATAAATTAACGCAAAACTTATTTTTAACCTGAAAATAGTCCAGACACACTTCCCATCTGGAAATGTTAATCAGATTTGGGGGCAGAGTTGTTGGGAGGTGGAGACTGCATACCATAAGAGTATCTGACTCATACTTGAGTCCATTGCTTCTGTGGGAAACAAGTTGAATTTTCTCAGGAAACATATGCTCAAGCACCCCATTCACAGCATGCACCCTGGGGCCTAAATATGTTTTCTGGTTGATTGTAAGCAAAAGAAACGTTAAATATTATTGACGGTGATGGAGTAGTCAAAAATAACTTTTACTACAATGTTTTGCATTTTTCTTATATAATTTACTATTTATTAATTATTTTACTTTTTATTATTCACCTGTGTTTTTTTGACACCTGTACACTCCTTCAAATGCTCTTGAAATCAAAATTCTCATCCCATCTACTTCTGTGTTGATCAACTACGTATCTGCTTTGACTACTTTTACTTAGATCCAATCTGACAGCACCTGGCCAAATACTTATTGCTTGTTTCCCTAGGATTTCACTGGTGCCTTGAGAACCTTTTGACACCTACCCATTTTCAATTCAGAAGTCCATGGGCAACCTGTGACCAATAAGAGAGGAGAACCAATATATAAATTCTTCTTCTTTCCTCCTTGAGGGTGGGTGATTCAGAGATGCATTGCATAAGGCTTCAAGTGAATAATTAATCAGTTGAACTATGAAATAATGCAATGCCAATATTAGGCTTATGGCAGGATGCAAAGAAGCAGAATAGAAAATGAATCTGAAAATATTCGGTAGGTGTCATGAGTCCATGGTTACATGGCCTCTAGCATCAAAGTACTTTTCATAACTCCCCTCCCCCAGGCCCCCAAACAAATATTTTTGCTTCCTGAAGGAACCAGTTGGGTTTTCTGTTTTCTCAGGATTGTCAAGACAGATTTCTGTCCTCCCAGATTCTATGGTCTCCTGATGAGAGAAAGATCTGCAAAAGAAGAAGAGGAAGAGGAAGAAGAAGAAGATGAAGAAGAGGAGAAGGAGGAGAAGGAAAGGATGATCAGCAGCAGCATCTAGGGAACACAAACATGTAACAGACATTTCTTGTGATGGTAACACAGAGCGAAGCCCCAAACTGACATCTATAGGAAGCTGTTCCCCATTTTCCTAAAGGAGCAATGCTGCTCTAACTAGTATTTGTTTCTCAGGGGCCCCTTTTCAGAATGCTTGATTTGTCTGGCGTCTTCTCAAACTGTCTTTATTCCCACTGAGTGATGGTAAGAACGACGTGCAAGAAGCTGTGCTTGAAGACTGTGAGGCAAAACTAAAAACATTCCCAATGGGCTGCACCCAAATCCTACTGATACAGAGATATATCACAAACATTCTTCAAAACTCCCTGTTCACGAGGCAGCTCAATTCTTCTAGGCTACAGAAAACTTTTGAGACCCTGTGTATATTTTCTCCAAGATTCTCTGTTCTGGGTTGAATTGTTATCGACCATCCAAGGGGTGATTAAGTTAAAAGAAGGTCCATAGAATGGGCTCTAATCCAGTATGACCAAGAAGAAAAAAGGGACACCAGGGATGTGCCATATGGAGGAACAGCCATGTGAGATCACAGCAAAAAAGTCTTGTCATCGGCAAGCCAAGAAGAGAGGCCTCAGGAGGATGCAAATCTGCTGACACTTTCATCACAGACTTCTAGTCTCCAGAATTATGGGAAAATTAATCTCTTGTTTAAGCTACCCAGTCTATGGTGTTTTGTTCTGGAAGCCCTAGCCCACAAAGGCACTTCCCCTGGGTGCAGATCCCTGTAGGCCAGGCAGGACTTGCTGTTCCCGGAGCATGGTATGCCTTTCCTAACTACCTGCTGTTGCACACAATGTTCACACCAGCAGGAAACCCACCCTCATATCCAAATCCTACTCTCTTTCCGTGAATGAGAAAACTCTTCCATTGGTAAGCTAGTAAGTGTAAACTTTTCTAGACCTTATGAGATTTTTGTTATAATTTTAGATTCAAAGGCTACATGTGCAGGTTTGTTACATGGGTATATTGTGTGGTAAAGTTTGGGATTCAGTTGAGCTTGCCAACCAGGTGGTGGGCATGGTACCCAATGGGTGGTTTCTCAAAATTTACCTCCCCACCTCCCTCCTTTAGGAATCCTTAGTGATGAGGAAATTTAATAATACCTATTAAGAGTCTTACAATGTATGTCCTGGGCTACAGCAACTCTACTTTCTGGAACTTATCCGGACGAAAGTATTAAAGATATGTACAAACATTAAGCCATGTGAATGCTCATCAAAATATGTTTTTTAGGCCAGAAATGATAGCTCACACCTGTTATCCCAACACTCTGGGGGCTGAGGCGAGAGGATTGCTTAATGCTAGGAGTTCAAGACCAGTCTGTGTAACAGAGTGAGACTCTGTATCCACAAAAAAATTTTTTTTTAAATTAGCCTGGCATGGTGGTGTGTGCCTTTAGTACCAACTACTTGGGAAGCTGAGGTGGAAGGATTATTTGAGCACAGCAGTTCAAGGTTGCACTGAGATATGATCATGCTACTGTGCTCCAACTTGGGTGACAGAAGCTGACATTGTCTCTGAAACAAAATACATATATAGTTTTATATATATAGTTTATATATATAGATATAGATATAGTTTTTAGTAGTGTAATACTGAAATGACCAACAGGATGAAGTCATTAAAATAATGTTGCTGTATATTAATGGAGAAATATGCTAACTAAATAAAATATGTAGCATTAAGTAGAAAAGCAAGTTATATAAGATTTTATTTTAATACATATATTCATATAGAAATAGTTCTGAAAAAATATGCATTAAGTTATCAACAATTTAGTTGCATGTACAAATATACATCAAGTTATCAACTTGGTAGTTGCTTGGTTGACTTATAAGGTTTTATTTTGTTTTTACTTTTCTTGATATTGTAATTTTATCTCAATAAGCACTTGTTGCTTTTTTTAAAAAGTTGCTTTGTTTTCCAAATAATATACGAATATTTTTTATCTTTAAGTCCAACTTTATTCACTAACACATTTTAAGCAAATATTATTTATAGCTTACTACATATCAAACATTTTTCTAAGTACTTGAGCTAGAAGTCAACAAAAATTCCACCATAATAAAGTTTACATTCTAACAGGGGGATAATAATAATAAGCATAATAAATAAATTATACAACACATTAGGAAGTGATACATGCTGTGGAAAAAACAAAATGATGAACAGGATAAAGGGAATTAGAAATACAAGGATCAGGGTCCAGGTTAAGTTACTGAACAGAGTGGTGAAGCCAACCTCATTGGGAAGGAAAGATATGGCAAAAATTTGAAGGATGTAAAGGAAGATATCTGAAGAAAAAGCATCCCAAGCAGGAAGAACAGTGTCAAGTTGAAAGCATGTCTAACTGTTCCAGGAACATCAAGAAAGGTGTGGTTAGAGGAGCACCACTTTGGAAAAGTATTAGGAGAGGACATAAAGAGGTAGGCAGGAATAGAAGATCACACAGACCTTCGTGGATCATTGCAATCGTTGGTTTGACATCATCTTACAGTCCCAAAAGAGTCTGGCTACTGATTACTGGATTGTGTGGGAGGGGGGGTGGGGGGTGGATTAGGAATACCTGTGGCAAAATCATCACAGGATTCCAGGAGAGACATGATATAGCACAGCCCAGGAGGTAGCAGAGGAGGCAGTCCCAAGCTGGTAGACTGGATGTTTTTTTTCCTAACTTTTTTATCTTAAATTTCAAATACAGAGAAAATTAAAAAGAAAATACAGTGACTATCCATATATTCACTACTAGAGTCTGCAATTAAAATTTGATATATTTGCTTTATCACATATTTATTCATCATTATTTTTATGTTTTTTCTAAGTTACAAACATCAGTACACTCCTCTTTCCCCACAAATACTTTTGCATGCACATAACAGAATTCAATATTTTTTTCAGTATTTTTTTTTTTTTTTGAGTCAGAGTCTCACTCTGTCACCCAGGCTGAAGTGTAGTGGCACTATCATGGCTACCACAGCCTTGACCTCCTGGGCTCAGGTGATCCTTCTGCCTCAGCTTTCCAAGTAACTGGAACTACAGGCCCATGCCACCATGCCCGGCTAATTTTTTTGATTTATTGTAGCGATGTGGTCTCACCAAGTTGCTCAGGCTGGTCTCAAACACCTGGACTCATCAGGCAATCCTTCGCCTCCACCTCCCAAAGTTCTGGGATTACAGGCGTGAGCCACTGCGCCCAGCAACAGTATTTTTTGAAAGTTAAATTTATCTAAAATGAAATGCACAAATCTTAAACATATCATTTGATTCTAACAAATGCATACATTAGTGCAACTAAATCCTTATTATGATACAGAGCATTACTATAACCCCAGGAAGTTCCCTCATGTCCCTTCCAGCCATTCCCTACCTACATGTCCAAAGCAACCATCATTTTAATTTTTCTCACTAAATATTAGTTTTGCCTATTTTAGAACTTCATGTAAATGAAATAATGCAGTATGTGCTATTTTTGTAAGTATTCTTAGTAAAGTTTTTGACACTCATCTATGTTGTTGCATACCAGTAGTTCTTTCTTGTTAGCACTAAATAATTGCCCATTGTATGAATATCCTACAGTTTTCTCATAGTCTTTCCTATTGTTGAGTATCTGGATAGTTTATAATTTGCAGCTATTATGAATAAAGCATTACGAGCATTTTATACAGGGGTTTTAGTGGATATATATTTTCATTTCTCTTTGGCAAATGCGTAAGAGTAAAACTGCTAGCTCAAAGGATAAGTACATGTTTTATAAGTATATGTTTTATAAGAAACTGCCAGATATATTTTCAAAAGTGTTTGTACCATTTTACATTCCTACTAACAACATAAAAGAGTTCCAGTTGCTCTAAATCCTTGCCAATATTGGTGTTATCAGTCTTTTTAATATTAGCCATCCTTGTGGGTACATAGTGGTATCTCTATGTGCTTTTAGGTACATTTTCCTGCATTTAATTTTAAGGTCATTTTCTTTTTGAATCCTTGCCAGAGCATTGCAGGTCATAGTGTTTCTCTCCCCCACCCCCACCTCTCTCTGTCTCACTTGCATTTGTTAGCATTTAATGAATGTAGTTCATCTGGCCTCTTTTCACCTACTGTCTTACATTATCTAATTTTTGTATTATAATAATTCTTGTTTCTCCAGTAAGATTATATGTACCTGGAGTGTGGAAGTGTCATTCTTCTTCTGTGTGCCCTGTAATAATTAACACAATACTGGGCTCAGAATAGCCATTCCATAAATGCTGGTGGATGGGACACAATTAGAAAACAATGGTGAAGATGAACAAACTGTGGTATATCTATACAATGGAATGCTACTCAGCAATAAGAAGGAGTGAGCTAACAAGTCATGCAGAGACAGGGATGAATCTTATGTGCATTTTGGTATGTGAGATGCCAGCCTTAAAAGGCTACATACAATATCATGCCATTTATAGGGGGGCAAAAAACTGGAATTTATTTATTTAAAAAAATGTGTATTTATTCTTACATGTTTAAACTTGAATCATCTTCAAAGCACTCTCCGGTTGATGCAATACACCTACCGAGATGCTTTTTCCACTGCTCAAAACAGTTTTTGAACTCAATTTTTATGCCTTTTAGTGCTTCTGATGTTTTTTGTTTCACTTCTTCCACATTAGCAAGCGTTTCCCTTTGAGGATTTTTTCATCCAGAGAAAGAAAAAAAGTTGCTCTTGGTGAGATCCAGTGAATGGAGGAAGTGGGAAGGGGGGATGCGGGGGTGGGAGGAGGGAACAGGGGTTGTGGCATTTTTGGTCAAAAACTATTGAACACTCATTGTGGTGTGGGCAGGGGTACTCCTACACTGGAGACGATAAGATCATTGATTTTCAATAATTCAGTGGAGGGAGGTGAGTAGGTGGGAAGACTGAATAAGTAAAACACAGGAGATGTATTTTACAGGAGTGAAACTATTTATGTATAATACTATAATGGTGGATACATGAACTCTGCATGTGTCAAAATCCACAGTATTTTACAGTCAAAAGATTGAAACTTAATGCATGCAATTAAAAAATAATTCAGAACGGACTACTACTATGACAAAGGAATCTAATTGCATTAGAGAGGTATTAAACCACCTGATTTAGAAATGTATTAAACAACCAGTGACCTGGGGGTGGGAAAAGTAAATGGAGCCTAAAAGACTCTATTTTATTTTATTTATTTTTTCCAAAGAGTAATGTGTTTATTTCGCTTAAATTCTTAAAAATAGCTTACCGACAGTTGTCATACAAAATATTCTAATGTTAAAAAAATTTAAAAGAAGAGCATTAAAAATATCCAAAATGTTAAGATTTTTTTTTACAAAGCTTTGTTGTTGTACAGAAAGTAAAAATGCTGTACAATCTCAACATAACTGATAGCCACTATCCACAGTGCATGTAAACACTGTGCTGTACTTGATAACGTTGTTTTCTTTTAGGGATATAGGTTAATAATTCTCAAACCACTATATATGAGTACTGAAACTGAACAATTAAGGAACTGAATAGTAAATAATGGAAACCAAGTTTCTCATTTTTGGAGTAGAAGTTTACAGACAAGCAAGGGTGGGGGATAGTATGATCCATGCTGTTATGGATTAGAGATAGAGACATCTGTATGAACCTATATTTAGTTAATATAGATATAGGTGGTTACACATAAAAATATTCATAGATATTTGTATATACACAAGTTTATTCATACACATATAGTTCCTTACTGTATCAACTGATAAGGTGTGGAATCAATGACATCCCATTAGCAGTGAGCACACCTACCACCTTGATCTTGTCTCTAACATCATTCTCCGATAAAATAAATCAGGGCTTTCAGAAGAAATGACTGATTCTTGGATTGAGCAAGAAATATACAAGATGAGACTGAAGAAGCTTGTAGTGCCAAAAAATTAAGAAGTGCTCAAACACAAGGACATACATTAGTGGGGATATGCCAAAAAAGCTATAGAAGCCAATTAAAAAGACTTTTCATGGGCCAAAGATGAAAATATTTCAGCAACAAAAAATAAAGTAGCATTGGATTATAATCCAGAGTATAAAATAAATATTTTGACATAAGTAAACAATGAAATTAATTCAATAAATAAGGGGGACTACACAAAGCTCTCAGGCAGGAGAGTTTTAAAAGATTTATGAAGATATTTTGCTCTCAAAAAGGTGGAACATTACTCCCTACTCCTTAAGTATTGTCTGTACTTAGTGTCTTCCTTCCCAAGAGTACTGTATTGAAAGGAGGGAAGGGGAAGAATAACATCACAGTGGAGAAACCTGGCTAATACTACCTCAGCCAGGTTATCAAAATGATGTGATGAGAATGAAAATTTGCTTATGTGTCATTTCTCTCAAAACCCATAACCCCAGTTTAATCATGAGAAAAACATCGGACAAATCCCAATAGAGAGTTACTATAAAATACCTGACTATTACTCTGCAAAAATGTCAAGGTCATCAAAAACAAAAAAAGTCTGAGATACTGTCACAGACAAGAGGAGCCTAAGGAGACATGATGACTTAACATAATGTAAGATCTTGGATGGGATCATGGAACAAAAAAAGGACATTAGAGAAAACTAAGGAAATATGAGTAATGATATTAATAATGATGCATCAATATTGGTTCAATAATAGTGACAAATGTATCATCAGTTTGTCACAGATAGGGGGAACTAGTTACAGGGTATGTGGGCATTCTCTATAGTATTTTTGTAACTTTCTATAAATATAAAACTATTCTGAAATTAAAAGTCTATTAAAAATAAGTAGATTAAAATTCCATGCACCAAAGGGAATAGAACCTATAAATACATTACTGAATGAAATCAATCAGAGAGAAAAGGATGAATGATGGATGATGTTGTTTAAATAATTATGAAAATTGATTTATATATGGCATTAGAAATCAAGAGAGTGGTTACCTGGAGAAACAGTCTCAGAGGACGAGGTAGGTAATTCTAAGGTACTAGTGATACTCTGCATTTTGATCTGGATGGTCACACTAGTATGTTCATGGAATCATTCACTTGTATGTATGTATATATTCAACACATCAATAATGTGTTTTTAATTAAATTCTGTGTATGTTCTGATATCTCTAGGATTTTCACATAGTGTTTTAGGATAACCTTTTTTTCAAGAAGTGTGATTGCTGACTTTGGGGAAAAATGATTTTTTTAATGAAAATAGTTTATTTGAAATGTGCAAACAAAACAAGAAAGGGGAGAGGGGAAGTGAGACAGGGTCACTGAAGTTTTTCTTATCAGGTGAGTTGCGTGGTGGATGATGAGAGCTTAAACTCACGGGTGAGATTCTAGAACATGTCATAGAACAAGCGACTCAGTTGCTTGTCCCCTGGGCCGGATAAGGGAGCTAGGTTATGGCATCAACTCTGTCAGTCACTAGGGGAGGGGTGTGAGAGGGTGGATGTTAATTCCCTGACACTTCCGGCCTGCCAAGCTGATAGGCAAAGTAGGTTTCTGTGTCTTCTGAGAAAATCCTCAGGCCAAATGTAGCAGATCCTGGTAGCAGGAAGTGGTAAGGCCTGAGGGGTTATGGCAAGCACTCACAGTTTGGCTACATTCATAATTGACTAATTTTATTTGGAAACTTGGCCGAATAGCACTTTCCAGTTTGACAGAAAACTGCCTTCCACCACCTGCAAAAAGTTTATATGCTGTGTATATTATGGGGAAAAGGCAAAATATATTTAGAAATTCCAAATCCTAAATTTCAATTATCAATCCCAACCTGCTTTGGGATTTTGGATTTTCAGGCAAAAAAGAAAAGAAGAGAAGAGAAAAGAAATCTACAGCACAGTGCAAACTATAGCCTTTTGATTGAATGATCAACTCTCCAATTGGAGATATTCAGTAAAGTCTTGGGTTTTGGATTTAAAAACCACCACTCACAATAACTGCTGGAGTCAGGAGCAGGAGCTTTATTCATTTGTGCAGAGAAGAAATCCAGGAGGAATTATGGTTTTCATTCGTTATAGTTATGCCCTGGTTTTTAGAACTTGCTTCTAGGTCATTGGTTACTACAGTGGGGAAGAATCCACTACATTAAAGTCACGAATTGTATCTTTACCCAACAATAATTATAGCTATCATTTATATAGTGCCAGCAGTGCACCAGGCATTGGTAGTTACAGCATAGTCTCCTAAGGCTGGCATTGTAGAACCCTAGAATTTTAGCACTAGAAAGAACCTCAGGGGGAGCTGTTCAATCCTGTATGGTCTAGGGCAAAAATATCACTTGCCTGATGTCATGCAACTCGTTGGTGGTGCCCAAGTCTCCTGACCGCTGGTCCAGTGTTCTG
Organism: Carlito syrichta; assembly: GCF_000164805.1. Classification (NCBI taxonomy): domain Eukaryota; kingdom Metazoa; phylum Chordata; class Mammalia; order Primates; family Tarsiidae; genus Carlito; species Carlito syrichta. The sequence goes on from NW_007252930.1 coordinate 693,960, forward strand.
TCTTCTAGATCGACCACCTCTATGATGCTCTGGGATATGTAGAGATTCTTATATAGTGTGACTTCTGTTTTCGTTAAGCAGTAGTTTTTCTTTCCTTAGGAATTAAGTATTTGCTTCTACATTTAGAGGTAATGAACCCTCAGCCCAGAGTCCTAGGACAATGCTATGCCTTAGAAATAAATGACCTGTGAAAAGGTTGCTCCTGCTCTCCAGCCACAACCAAAACTACTTTCTCAGCTCCTCATTAGCTCCAAACTACAGGATCTGTGACAGTCACCAGATTCTAAGCCACAGCCACAGAGATCGGCAGGTAGAAAGGCAGAGGGTGTCAGGGCATAGAGAATGCATCTGTATAGAGTCAAAATTCCCATCTGAAATTATCTCCTTGGCACACTCCAAAGTGAAGCACCCATGAAGGGGAAGTTGAGAGAAAATTTGTTTCATAGGACAGTGTCAGTGGTTTATTAGTCACTTTGCTTGCTTCTCATTGTTGGGGATAACCTTTAGACATTAATCCACTATGGCAAGTTTCTAGAACACATTTTAACTCAAAATTACAGTCATACTTCGTAGAGCACTGCCTTGTATAGAACTGATCATTCAGAACCAAGGTTAGTGAACATTTTTCATAACAGGTCAGACAGAAAATATCTTATTTATTAATTTATATTTATCAGCTCTCTGTTGCAGCTACTCAGTTTTATCATTGCAGAGCAAGAGCTATCATAGGTGATGTACAAATATATGTGCCTGACTATGTTTCAATAAAACTTCATTTTTTATTTTAAAGATGTGGGGATACAAGTCAGAATTGGGTACATAAGTGGTTTACATACAGGCAAAGTTTGGGCTCCCAGTGGATCCTACTTCACCTGGAATGGGAAAACTGATTTTTTAACCTCCTTGTAGTTCATCTGCAACATTACTCTTTTAAAAAGATGGAAATTGTCTTTCTATTGGGAAATATGGATAGTCTCATTTTCAAAGAAATTAGTTCCAACTTGTAAGTCAGAATAGATCAGGATAAGTTTCCTCACTTTCTTATGAAAATGTGAAATTCTAAATCCTTAAGCTGATAACATTTCTAAAAAATTAAATCTATTATAATCAAAGCATTGTATAAGAAGCAAAACTGATGTCTGATGACTAAATAGAATGTACGTATTCAGCTAATGAAGAGCTATGATAAGATAATGATTTCTTATATATTTCCATGAGGTTCCTGAAATTTAAAGATTTATTATTTTTGTTAGCCATCCTTGCTCTAGTATAGTCACATAATGACTGTCAGGATTTTGATATCTAGTCAAGAAGTTTATCTATAAACAAAAATAATCAAGTGACTATATATTTAAAATAAACTACCAGCCCCTGTGAGAAACACATAAGTAAAACCACTAGTGGGGTAGATTTGTTTTATATATGCTATTTGTATGTACATATTTGCCATGTTTGCTAAGTAAATAAATCAGCAATGTTTCCTTTTCTGGTGACTAAAGAGAAGTTTTATAAAGGTCAATACAAAGCTAAAGATATTCCTATCACATAGATATTTAACCTTTGCCTAGCCTCTTTGATGTCAACAAGTATATCACTTTAAAATGCCTCAGTTTGGTTGGCATGCCATCAATTGATGTCCAAGAAACAGATACAATTATACTTTTTCACTATTTACCATTTATTCTCTTTCCTGCTCAATCATTAACAAAGGAGTGGTTTTCACTGTTTAGTCTCTAGTTAGGATGGGATGCAAGATCTAAAGCCTAAGGGTAAGTTTTCTCCAATGCACTCTGTTTAGTCCACTGGTGAAATTACAGTATGTGGTTTCAAAAAGGTCTTTAAATGTTCATCTTTATTCAAATATATATACTCTTCAGCCAGAGAAGATTTTGGAAAGTGCATTGAAGAGATTGTTCTAAACATTTTCATAAAGAAAAAAGTAAAATGTTTCTAATTCAATATTTTTTTCAAATTGAATTGCATTTGACTAGTGGCCTAATATTGATAACCCTGTTTGCTGACCAAAGAACAAAGAAATTTGATTTACAATAATCAAAATGAAAATATATGAGGAAAAAGGGCAGATAATTAATAAATTAAATAATTATATTCCAAATGAAGACATATAACCAACAAGATTAAAATTACACTGTAGATCAGAAAATGTTTTTATGTCATTTCCCATAATTTTGGTTACACGTAGCATATGGTTTGAAACTCTGCACCAAAATTTTGTTGCTTAGATTTGAAAGAATACCAGCATTTTGTTCTCTTCCCAACTAGCCATTAGACTTCCTTCTTTAGACCAAAAAGTTTTGTCTTCAAGTACAGTAGTATCATCCTTCACTGTAAAAAAAATGTTCATCTTTTTTGTTTCTTGAAGACATGTGGACGGTATAAAGAGAGTCAGATTTCTTGGTTTTACTTTGAAGTATTAAGTAACTGTTGCTTAGAGAATTCACAAAAATCTTTAATTTTCTTTTAATAGAAGTTGAATTGGCAAATCACAATAGCGTATCTCTTGACTATAGTGTCACTGGGAGCAAAGCATGTTTTGAATGAAGTAATTTCTTCTGAGCAAAAAATAGAGGATAAATATCCCATTGCAGATGGTCTTCCATTTACATAAAGCTTTGTGCCCCAATTCTCACCTGCACAGTCCTCCTGCTACACTTAAATATTTGATATTCTATAAAGCCAAAGAAAAAAATCAAGAGAGCAGAGAGACAGCTCACAAGCTGGAAAAAAATATCTGACAAAGGCCTAAAATCTAGGATCTACAAGGAACTCAAACTTGACAAAAAGGAAAAAAAAAACAGCCCCATTACAAAGTGGGCAAAAAATATGAATAGATACTTCTCAAAAGAACACATACGAGCAGCCAACAGATACATGAAAAGATGCTCAGCTTCACTAGTCATCAAAGAAATGCAAATTAAAACCACACTGAGATACCACCTAACTCCAGTCAGGATGGCCATCATCAATAACTCAAGAAGCAACAGATGCTGGAAAGGATGTGGGGGAAAGGGAACATTTCTACACTGTTGGTGGGAGTGTAAACTAATATAACCTCTGTGGAAAACAGTGTGGTGATTCCTAAAAGATCTAAAAATTGATATCCCATATGACCCTGCAGTTTCCCTTCTGGGAATATACCCAGAGGAACTCAAATTACTCTATGAAAAAGATTCCTGCACACGCATGTTTATTGCAGCATTGTTCACAATAGCAAAAACATGGAAGCAACTGTGCCGCCCATCAAAAGGGGACTGGAAAAAAATGTGGTATATATACATGATGGAATATTATACAGTCATAAGGAAGGACAAAATTATGAATTTTGCAACAACTTGGATGGACTAACACTCTATAATACTGAGTGATCTATTGCAGAAACTAAGAAACGAGTACCCTATGTTCTCAGTCATAAGCAGGCCTTGAACAATTATCATAATACAATAAGAAACAGATTGGCAGTTGTGGGAAACTGCCAGGGGAGGTGGGGGAGGCACACCTCATCAACAAGGGTACCCGCATAGTGAATATTTGTATACCTAACCTGACTTGTATCCCACATCTTTAAAATAAAAAACAAAGAAAGAAAGTAAATATTTTAAAAAATAAAATCCCAGCCAGGCTCGGTGGTTCAGCCTGTAATCCCGTGCCTTTGAGAGGCTGAGGTGAGTGGATTGCCTGAGCCCGCGGGTTCGAGACCCGCCTGGGCAGCGAGACCTCATCTCTACAATAAATCAAAAAATCAGCCGGGCGTGGTAGCGCACGCCTGTAAGTCCAGCTACTGGGAAGGCTGAGGCAGAAGGATCGCCAGAGCCCAGCAGGTCGAGGCTGCGGTGGCCGGGAGCGGCCACTGCACTCCAGTCTGGACGACCGAGTGAGACTCCAACTCAAAAAATAAATAAAGAAAGAAAGAAAGAAAAGAAAAGAAAATAATAAAAAATAAAATCCCAATGAAATAGCACATTCTTAAAACCATAAAAATAATAATAAGCCAACTACTATAGGTCAAGACAGTGTTTCCCAAACAGTGTTTTGCTGCCAACTATTCTCTTAGGAGGGAGGGGAGAAGGATCCCAGCTCAAATAAATTTGGGAAACACCACATATTTTTTGTAATTCCTAGAAAATCAAAATGCACAGTAACATAGTACAGTTAGGGCTTTAAGAAACAGGTAAAAGAGAAATCTGTTAATTTTGTCTACATCAATGTTTCCTATATTTAGAGGGTCATGGAATCTGGGTGAGTATGCACATATATATGTCTATGTATGTGTAGTTTTGTGCATCTGTGTAAAACACTTACTAATGTTTCTCTGTTGGTGGAAATACAATCTAGTTCAGCTTCTATGGAAAACAGTGTGGCAGTCCCTAAAAGAACAAAAAAACTGATCTTTTTTCAGAACCAGCAGTTTCTCTCCTGGAAATATATCCAGAGGACATAAATGGCTCTACAAAAAAGACAACTGAACACACATGTTTATTGCCATACTATTCATAATAGCAAAAACATGGAACCAACCCTCCTGCCCATCAGAAGTGAACTGGATAAAGAAAACATGGTACATATACATCATGGAGTATTATGCAGTCATAAAGAAGAACAAAATCATGGCGTTCACAGCAAATTGAATGAAGCCGGAGACCAGCATACTAAGTGAGCTATCACAGAAATGAAGAACTGAATACCGCATGTTCTCACACATAAGTGGGCCGTGACCACTAGTTACATTAGCACAAGGGTGGGATCAGCTGTCACTGAGCAGTGCTAGGAGAAGAAATGGGGGAGAAAGGTGGGGGGCGTGTGACAACATAAAGGGAATAACTTGGTCCACTACCAGGGGGAGTGAGGGCCAGTTAGAAGCCCGAACTTCACCTGCATGCAGCCTACTTATATAGTTAACCCTCACTTCTAATTCACATTGCTGTAATAAAAAATAAAATAAAAAATAAATCAGCGTTTCTGAGGAGGCACTAGGGGAAACAGCTTAAGGCATTATAATTTAAAAAAAAAAAAAACCTTTAAAACACAAGAAGATGTAAATATGCATTACTGTTAATATCCTTAACAAGAGAGACCAGCATGAAAGGCCGGAATGAAACTTCTTAGATAATCAAGAGGGAATACTATGATAAAAGGCATCTGGCTCAGGTAGGAGATTCAGCAAATTTTGGACTCCTTAGAAAGAAGTTTAATATGAAATCTCAAAAACAAAAAATCAGCAAATTCACAATCTTTTCCAGAAGAAACACAACTACACACACACACACACACACACACACACACACACACACACACACACACATATGGAACATATATTATCCTTTGAAAGAAAAGCTTTCATTCTTATCAGGAGTTGAGAATGTAGATGTTCAGTAAGAGTGTTTTTATTAACATATTCTTAAAGATTAGATTCTGAAGTTATTTCACTTGAAACTTATAGTGCAATATAAAGATACTACTATATAAAAGCAAAATATTATAAAAATATTTAATATCCAAAAAACAAAGAGTTTACAAATCCAAGTGAAATGCTTTATTGTAGAAGTTACCTAGTTTTTCTGTTTCCCTTTCTCTAGTAATACAACTAGACAACATTTCCCAGCATCCTTTGTAAGTAGGTGAAGATGTTAAGTCTTAGCTCTGACAAGTAGAATGAGAGTAGAATTGATAAGCACACTTATAGGCCTGGTTCATAAATATTCACCCATAGGATCGCACACTCTGTCTCTTCACTCATTTCTTGGTCAGAAGTAAAGAATTCAGCAGAGGACTTTGAGTCTCTAAAGAATAGTAGCATCAAAGAATGGAAGAAAATTGAGTTCCTAAATCAATATATGAAAGGTTGACCCCAAAACACTTACTTTAAACAGTCATATGAGCAAGAAATAAATTTCTATGACCTTAAGTAACTGAGATTTGGTACATGTTGTAGCAGTTAGACTATCCCAACTTACAGAATGCCCACAGAGAAGAGTAACAAATTGTATATAGTACATTTTAGTCTTCCCCAAGAACTGGACCTTTGAAGTATTCATTACAATAAATATAGAAACCACTGTACTTTGAAAAGCCCCCTTTAAATGTGAAAGAATATTTATTAATCATTACAACGAAATATCTTTTTACATCTGAAATATCGATATCACAAAAAAACTGTTTTTATAGCATCTGTCAGCCAAAAAGCTTGAAGCTGTCAAATAATGTTAAAAGACCCACAAAATATGGCTTGATATATTGAAAAGTATCCATGAGGAACATAAGAAGAAATCTTTTGAAATTATATATTCCATAGTTACCAAAATATGAACAATAGAAGGAAGGCTTTATGGGAGACAGAATGGCAAACTGGAAAAGCAGGTAGAGGATGGCGAAGTGCTCATAATTGGAACAAAGGTGTTTCTATCACCTAGGTGGCTGTTGAATGACCTGGAGTTGGTGCTATTTGCCAGGAGTGTAACCCACATGTCTTCTGTAACTTGTTTCCTACAATTTAGCCTGGTTAGGATTAGAAAAAGTATATTTGGCTGCTGAAGGCACGCTGTGGTTAAGAACAGATTTCCCACTTCTATAATAGTCAATAGCCTCATATAATCAGGCAAGACACAATTACGTGAAGTCTGTTGGAATTAGTCTCTTTCTGCTCTGTACTCCAGTAGAACTCAGTTGACACTTCTGTGCTAGTTTTTATCACTTCAGAGATCCATGGTTATGTTCATGAATAGACTGAAGTTTCGTGGTGGTCAATTAATCCCCCAAACTCCTAAGTCAACAGCCTGTACAACATCTTGCTTACAGAAAATTGCTTTTAGTGATTTCTGTAATATATATGTCTCCTTTAAAATTATGTATTTATAACCCACCTTAAAATCCTTCTTGAAGGAATCGCATCTATTCTGCTTTCACAGAAGGTGACCTTCCAAGCAAGATTATGGCAGTTGCAAAAAAACTAAACATTCGATTCTTGAAATGATACTTGGCAAGGTTGAATATGTGCAAGGGAAAAAAATGTATCTGGACATGTATTGCTCAAACAGCCCTTTATAGAAAAGGTCCTTAGACTTCTGAAGGGCTCCAGGACCCCTCAGAAAACTAAGGTAAGGCTGTCTTCCTCAGGAGATCAAATGCTGATGATATCCACATTATCCGCATTAAAGGAAATAGTAAAAGATGGCTTCAAATAATTTCAATAGTTGAAATGAGGACTCCTGCTCTTTCCAAGTATAGTAATATCTAACACCTCTTTTGCACTTCGTGGCTACAAAAGTTGCCAAGGGAGATTTTTTTCAGTGCCATTATATCATGCTGTCTGCTTTGCAAAGGACTGGAATCATCAGTCTGATTCATCTCATGCCAGTTGCTGATGCTACAATCCCACAGAAAATGACTAAAATTTAACACGTTTTTACACAAAGATTTACCACTGAGCAACATTCATCATCTCTTAAATGCATATTTTTTAAGTCCTTTACAGAAAACAGTCCTCAGTGTCTCACAATAAAGGCCAGGAAAAGAGTATTCTTTGCAATGTCCAAGTCTATGAGATTTTTTGGCTAGGACAGAAGAAGAAGGCATTACACTAAGAGAGAGAAAATGAGGTGTAGCATTTTCATTTCATCACAAGTTAAATAGAAGAGGCTGTTTCCATTGGAAACTGTGACAAATGTTAACCTGAATTTCCTGTGTTACTTTTAAGTTGCTTGGAATTGGCTTTATGTGCATACATATCTGAGGTGTAGACTATATTAGGCACAAATTATGAACTCGATCCAGATAGTATAGCTTGGGCATCTTTTTATAAAATCAAATTGGTACAAGATATAGAATGCGAAACTAACATTATATCCTTTTCATCTTTGAACTTTCATCAACCAAACAACTATAAAATATATAATATGTAATTAAAATCATATTTCTCTCAATGGAATTTTAAAAACTAGATAGATGCAATATACGTAAGAGAGAGGTGTTTAAAAGTACGTAGATACATTGTTATTTTAGCTAAACTTCCCTTTCCAAATCTATTTTCATCTCATTTTACACATAAGTTCTTTTCCAACAAGGCTGATCTATTCATTGTCTTCAATACTCATTCTCTCCCTGACCTCCAGTACCTTTCCACTTCTTGCTTATTTATCTTATTTTTCACTGCCCAACGTGAGACTGAAATATTTGACAATCCCAGCTTGGAAGGAAACATTTATCCTTTGAAACTGGAAAATTGCAAAATTATCTTACTTTGGATAAGTTACTAGACAAGTTACTTGTAAATTAATACATACTAATAGCAGAATCTTAGCACTGTTTTAGAATTAAATGAGATAATTCAAGGAAAGATGCCTAGAATATTAACAAGCACACAGTAGCTGTTCAATAAATGCTAAATACCTTAGCTCTTTTATAATCACTCTCTGACTAGCTCAGTGAAACTACTCTTGCACTGACATGTATAATAAAAACAGAAGCCATTTATTTTATACATTTTTATCTCTCACAGTTTTTATTTATAACACATAGATGCTCAGCAAATATCTACAGATTGAGAAATGGAATAATTTTGCCTTTTTCATATGTAGGCTATATCTCCTTTAATCTTTATTTTTACTGCTAAATTTCAGACATTGAGTCTCTCATTACATCAGTTTTCAGGGGTTAATCTGTATCTCAGAAGCATTGGAGATTCAACTGTCCACTGTCATTGCCAAGTGCAATAGGCACAGCTGCCCCAGACCTGCTGCTTGACCTTATATCCAGGCATATTCTGAATACATTACTAACACATCTTGAAAGCTACAATCTTTTTTCCACTAGATTTTTTTAACTGTTGATATGTCTTGCCACTCTTGATATTGTCACAAACTGTGAGTCTTAAACTCTTTAACTCCAAGGCAATCTGGAGTTTTGGATGATCTTCCATACTTTCATGGTCTACTTATAAAATAATTATCCCATTATCCCATGCCATTTATTTATGGACTTCTTATCTTTGCCTTTCTAAAAGCAATGGTATATTTTCCAGTATTTTCTCATCATGATTTGAGCATAGCTATGAGTCAACATCAGACCTGGTTACTTTTCACCTCTCAATAAACATTTTCATAGCTATATTAAACCTACAAAATTTAATTACTCAAGCTTCAAGTCTCTTTTCATCCCTAATTCACTGCAAAGCCCTTACAATTTTAATCAGTCTCAAATGGCAAAACATTTCCTTCTTTGATGTACATCGCCTTTCTCACAAGCAATCATGTTGCTGTTTACTCTTTATCATATCTAATAACTAGATCAGTACATGGCAGGGAAAGTGTGAGCAGGCAGAAATAAGGGCAGGTTTATACAAAGAGAGTTAAAATTGATGGACAAAAGAAAGAATGAAGAATTTCCGAGCGATGTCTAAGTAGGTGAAAAGTGATGAAATTGACTGCATCAATAGAAGATTTGCTTCAGATAGGAGCGGGGAGAGTTCGTATATGGAAGAAGACAGAACACTAGAGTACAGGTTAGAGATTTAAGAGGAGTCTCTAATCCTTGAACTAACTGTTGGTGGCACATATTAACTACAAAAACAAAACAGTTGTGTGTGACCAAGTTGGCTGATATCAGCTAGTGACACAATCTGTTACCTAGTCAACTGTTACAGTCAAAACCATCTCATCCCATGATTGAGGGCAACAATATGACATTTCACATCATCCCTTTGGGCAATATTATCTCATTGACTTTGCCCTGAAAATGCTCCATCACTCTTCCATAATGAAACTTCTCTCTTCTGCGCCCCTTAAATGCTGCTTATTTGGTTGTCTTGGTTTCTTCCACAAACTTTTTGACTAATGCTCCCATAAGAGTAACATGTCATCAATTTTTATTTGTGCATGTATGTGTGTGTGTGACTACATAGAATATGCACAGCATGCAACTTGCTAATTATTAAGTAAATGAAGCTCACTTAATTCATATAATCCTCTTTTGTCAAATATTTTGATTATGGAATATAATTCAAATGACAAACCTCAGTTACAAATAAGGCTAACTCAGTCTCTTTCTTCACGCAAATGAATTTGAACCAAGTTTAGATTTCTAAAAATGAAAGATCTACAGTTAAATTTAGGATGAATTCAGCTTAACGTAATGAAGAATATGTATTTTCAAGTAAGACAAACCTACATTGGTGTCCAACATCATTATTCACTAATTTATGTGACTGTGCCACAGGTATCTGTGTGTAAAGTAAGAATGACATACTTCATAGGGTTGTTACAATGGTCAAATAAGTTAATACATATGAAGTATTTATCAGGGTACCTGACATAATCAATACTAGCACCACTTACCAGCACCCTATACATAGTTTTCTGTTGTAATCTCATATAACTGAATCCATTTTAACAGCAAAAGCCTATATACCCAGATGGAAAATCAATTTATAAGAGAAAGGTTGGGAAATTATGTAAAAATATTCTTTCTAGGCCGGGTGCAGTGGTTCCTGCCTATAATCTCAGCACTTTGGGAGGCCAAGGCAAGAGGATTACTTGAGCTCAGAAATTTGAGACCAACCTAGGCAATATAGCAAGACCTCGTCTCTACAAAAATATTTTTTAAAAATTAGCCAGAGAATGGTGGCGCATGCCTGTAGTTTCAGCTACTCAGGAGGTTGAGGCGGAAGGACTGCCTGAGCCCAAGAGAGGTCAGGGATGCAATGAGCTGTGATCATGCCACTGCACTCCAGTCTGGGTAACAGAGTGAGACACTGACTCAGGGAAAAAGACAAAAAAGAATATTCTCACTTTCGACAGCAAGAAGCCTCATTTATAGCAAGCCTAACTTAAAATTGTGGACCTCATGGTTTAGTATCTGACAAAGGAAATAAATGCTCCACTTTAGTAGATTGTTGGCCTATTACTAGGTGTATTCCTCACATGGGCAGCAGATTTGAAACAAATTTATGACACTGACTTCAGGCTGAGTTTGGTTCCCACACTAACAGTGGAAGAAACACTGGACTAGCTACTTCAACTCCATGGGTGGATAACTCTTGCCATAGATTGCAGAACTATTACCAAAAGAGTTTTACTACTATAAAGATAGCAGTAATGTAAAGATTAGAAACCCACATGGTAGAAATAAGACAGCCCCACAAATTATCACAATACAAGGCAGAACATATCAGAGCATTTGGAAGTTTGAGGTCATATCCAGCACCAACAACAGGAAAGTTCCTTAGAGGAGTTGAAATTTGAGATGTCTTGAAGCATGCACCCAACATGCTTCATATTTTAACATAAATGTGACTATGTAGAAATAGGTCTTGACTCTCAATTTGAATGTACGTCAGGCATATGGCACAGAGTACATGACATACCAGATATTTATCTGTTGAAGCTAAATTCATTGAACTTTATACAGGCCTTAATTCACTGGAGGGGAGGCAAAATAGCATTACTCATGGTACTCATGTGTTAAGAAATGATAACAACGGAAGATTTTGCCAGACAGTTTTTTCTTCATGCTTGTTCATCTTAATGAGCCCTTTGACAGACAAATACCTTGTAAACCTTGTTTTTCTTTGTTTGACAACTATAAATTAGGCACAAGCACTGCTAATATAGAGAAGGAAACTAAATTTCAAACAACCAAATACTGCCTGTTCATGTGCAAGGCATGCAGCTGTTTCACTTTCTAAATTCCAACTCTAATACAGCCCTCACAAAAAAAGAAAAAGAAAAAGAAAACAGGAAAGAAAAATTGAATATTTTCTTCAAAGAAAAGTCCAGAGCTCAAAGGCTAAATATTTGAAGACAATGTTCAATAAAAGCTTTTTTTCAAGTCATATAAAAGCTGTTTTATGAAATTAAACTGGAAATATTATAAGTGGGAAATGACCACAGAATAAATAGGAACCTTTTAGAAAGAGAGCAAACATGTGTTATTTATTTTCCTAGTAAACAGAAGTGGCAGATTCAATCAGCAAGAAACATTGGATAGTTATGACCATTTTAATCATGTAAAAAATTCATAAGATTTGTTTATGGTGCATTAAACAGCATCTTCAGGTTAGTATTAAGGAAAGTGAATAAATTCTATTTTCCAATAGACTAGAGATAAGAAGGAGCCGGTTCTCTTTTGTGGCTAGTAATGCTAAAGGGACACAGAACACTTCAGCATCTCTGTGGCTACCTCCTTTTACTCTTTGTAAACATATGGAAATAGTTATACTCAATTGCATAAAAAATATTTAAAACTATAAAACAGCTCCAAAGCATGTACTGTGCCATATTTCATGTGGAGAGGAGACTGACTTTAGTTCCGTTTTGAAAGGCCTAAAAAGTGCAAAGCAATAGTACTTTAAGTATTTATATCTACTTAGATTCCCTAATGTTTAAAGTCATGTTGAAAAATGTTAATTTTAGATGTTAATTATAGAGCTGGAATAAAGCATTGGTTATAAAATAGCTAGCTGAGGTTAAATCCCTACATAATGATCAGTTTTTTGGTACTCCCTGTTATTTAAAATACTACCAAAGAAATACATTACAAAAAATACACTAGCATGTGGCATATCTCTTCACTCAGAATTTTTATGAATGATAAAACTAACTAAACACAAGGAAACTAAATATTTATCTGGTCCCTACTCTACTTTATTCCCTAACATGTGACATGTACAAATCTTACATCTTATTTAGAATCAATGATTAAAGACAGCATCCTGCCTTAAAAAAATATAAAGTGTTTCCTGAAGGATGGACTCTCAGCCTTGCACAACTCTTAATTTTACTTTCTTTTTGTCTTGAAAATTATTACAAAGGTTTTGAAAGAGGGATATACAAACAAAAAATGCTTTATGGTCCATAAAGATTTGGTAAAATGCTAAAAGACTCTTTTCATAAGTAAGTATTTTCTCAAACCATGAACTAGTTTACTTCAGGAAGTCAACATCCAAAATTTCACAATACACTAATGTCTCCTTGACAAGGAAAATTGAACAGGGTCAACTTACTGATTAAGAATTGATTGTCAAGAAAGAAATTTTGTTTACTTTGGATATGCAGCAAAGAGGTTGGTCTAAAATTTATACTCACTCCATTATTTTTAGACCAATATGTGTAGAAAGAACTGGCTGAGATAATATTGATGCTCTCCTGCTTCTATCCACTGACTTTTTTTTTAATCTTTCAACCCCTTTTCTTCCTTCTACCTCAACTTACCCATATAAGTTCTTAAGCTTCTTACATGCCAATGATACTTTTGGAATACACTCCATAGGCATTAAGTCTACCTTTTCTCCCACTGAAATTATATCTGATCTACATTCCTATTAGAAATTTTTTCCTCATTTTATTTTTCTAAACACTTGAAACTCAATGTCTAATCTGAAAACCACCTGTCACTCCACCTGTAGAAAGCCTCACCACACTGCTAATGGTATAGAGAATGCCATCAATTGTAAGACACAGCCATATTTTATGAACCACTAAGAAAGAAAAAAATGTTGCAATTTCAGCCATGACATGAGGGCTTAATGATAATCCTGTGCAACACATGAATTGAGAACATCAGTCCCTCACTGCTTTGCAATGATTTTATCTATTCCAAAGAATTTGGCACTCTATCCTACCTTCAGTTGCAGTGCTTGGAGTGTGAGAGTAAGCTCGTTGCAAGTATTTTAGGAACAAAATGTAACACATCTTCATCTACTTATGGATATCTTCCTTTTTTAGGTCCCATAAAACACTTGGTTGTTAATTTGCAAGAAAATATGAAATTCTGATCATTTCTACAATGATGCTTTATTAATATCAAATTTACTTTTCACCCAGAGATATAAAGAGTGGGTGTAACAGAGCCAAACAAATTTAAGATTTTTCTTGAAACCATTGAAAACCACAATTTCAGAGCAGCCAGCTATTCCACAATCTAAGAAAGGACAGGTGTCTGCACAGGACAGATACAACCAAACACCAGTAAAAAAGAGTTCAATTTGGGTAGTTTGCAAATTAGTTGAGGCCAGTTGTACTCTGGAGAGAGTGTAAAATTCCTAAAAGATGAGAAAATTAAGAAATTTTACACTCTCTTTAGGATTTTTCTCCATGAACCCAGAGTAGTCACAAAAAAGATTGAAGAAAGTTTTTAAAAAGTGTTCTTTATGGTGCACATCAGCCTCTCCTGGAGGAACACAGAACTCTGCTTGGACCCTTCTACTCTGTCCCTTTAGGAAACAAAGCCTTGATTAATAGAGGCAAAGTGCAAAAACACCCATAGCATAGCAGTGAAAACCAATTGCAGCTGGGATTAGAGGACAGTAATTTTTTTAAAAAATCCTACCCCTGATAGAGAAGCAAATTGTATGCAGGGTCCAGGACTAGAGCCTGAGGAGGACCCCTTTGAGGAGTCCATACTTCAGAACCTAGGAACACCAACACCATGCCAGAATAAGACAAAGATTGGATGTGAACAACAGAGAGTGTCCCACTACCACCCTCTACTGAAAGGCTAACAATTATCAAGCAACAAATAACATTGGAAAATAACTGGGAGTGGCATAGAAAAGGAACAATACCATGAAAAGAAACCCTTTCTGAGGCACAGCACAAAGAAAGAACTAGTGCTGATATAGGATCACTCATTAAGGAAAAAAAAAATGCACTGCAACAAAACTTAATAAAATACATTGCAAAGAAATGTGAGGCTTCTGCAAACTTTGAAGATAACCAGAGGAGAAAAAAAATGACAAATATGGAAAATAGGCAGAGGTAAACATAGCAACAAAAAACCTAAAATTCAGCTGACTTCCCTACTGCATTAATGCAAATCCCCTACATTATAGTTCTAACAGGAGACACATGCCAATTTCCAGTCATACAAATTATACAAAATACCTGACGTTTCTATCCAAGATGCCTGACTTTCAACAACAAAAATGACAAGGCATACAAAAACATAGCAAGTAAAAACAGGAGACCCCTGAGAGACAAAACAGTCATCAGAACTAGACTCAGATATGACAGAAATGGTGAAATGACAGGACAGGAAATTTAAAATAACTGTGATTAATATGTTAAGTCTCTAATGGAAGAGGTGGACAACATGCAAGATCAGTTAGGTACTTTTAGGAAAGATATGGAAACTGTAAGAATCAACTGTAAATGCTAGAAATGTAAACTACAATAATATAAATTTTTAAATTGTCTTTCACAGGTTCATCAATAGATGATGCAAACAGGAAAGAATCAGTGAATTTGGAACTAATTTGATGATAGTTATACAGAAATTATGTAAACTGAAACAAAAAATGGAAAAGTAATACAAAAAAATAAAAAATTACAGCATCCAAAATCTGTGTAACAATATTAATGTATCAACTGATTTAGCATACATATTCATTAGAATTTGCAATTCGAATCCCAGAAGGAGAAGAAATAAAGAGAGAACAGGATGAAAGAAATGTTAGAGAAAATAGTGGCCAAAATTTTTTCTATATTAAATACCAAACCAAAGATTGGATAAGCTCAGAAAATACCCATCAGATAAATACAAACAAACTATACAGAAACACTATTTTCAAAATACTAACATCAAGATTTTGAAGGTAGTCAGGGGAAAGAAGACATATTATCTACAGAAATACAAAGATAATAATAACAACAAATTCTTCAATAAAAACAATGCAAACTAAAAGACAATAAGTGATATGTTTAAAATGTTGAAAAAATGTCAACTGTCAGTAAGGAATTCAATACTAAACAAAAATATATTTACAAAAAAGAAATGTTTCTCAGATAAATAAGTACTAAGGATATCTAATGACAGAAAGCTGACTATAAGAAATATAGAAGGAAGGTTTTCAGACACAAAGAATATATTATTGCAATTTATTGTATATTTGTAGCAAATATACAACTAAAATATATGATAACAATAGCACAAAGAATAGAAGAAAGAAATTGTGAGTACACAGTTATAAGGTCCTTACAATATACATGAACTAGTATAATTTTTGAAGGTAGACTTTGATCAAATATGTTTATTATAGACTTCAAGGTAACCACTAATTTTTAAAGAAATGTAATAATAAGTCAATAGAGAAGATAAAATTAAATCAATCATGAAAACAAAACTCTCCATTAAAACAAAGAAAGGAGTTGGGCTCCGTGGCTCAGCCTGTAATCCCACGCCTTTGGGAGGCTGAGGTGAGTGGATTTGCCTGAGCCCGCGGGTTCGAGACCCGCCTGGGCAGCGAGACCTCACCTCTACAATAAATCAAAAAATTAGCCGGGCGTGGTAGCGCATGCCTGTAATTCCAGCTACTTGGAAGGCTGAGGCGGAAGGATCGCCGGAGCCCGGCAGGTGGAGGCTGCGGTGGCCGGCAGCGGCCACTGCACTCCAGTCTGGGCGACAGAGTGAGACTCCAACTCAAAAAAAAAACAAAACAAAACAAAAAAAAAAACAAAGAAAGTTTAAAAAAGGAAATAAGAAAAAATAGATGGGGAAAATAGAAAATAGCTATCAAGAAGATTGCTTTATTATAATTATAACAATTATCACATTTTATGTGAATGGGCTAAACTGACAGTTTAAAGATATAGATTACTGTTAGATTAAATAAAAATGCCAGACCCAACTATATATTGTCTACAAAAAAACCTATCTTAAATTCAAATATATATCTATGAAAGTAAAACAATAGAAATATATATACATATATATGCTCCATGAAAATACTAATACAGATAAAACTGGAGTAGCTATATTAATATCAAATTCAGTGCAAGAAATATTGTCAGGGACAAGAAGGAACATTACCATAATGACAAAGTGGTCAATTATCTGAGAAGACATAAGAATCCTAAATGAGCATGCACATAATAACAGAGCTCTAAAATACATGAAGGAAAATTTGATAGAACTGAAAGGAGAAACAGATAAATCTCAAATTAGAGTTAAGACTTCAAAAATTTTCTTTAAACAATTGACAGAGCAAATAAAAAGAGAATCGGTAAGTTTATCTATGATTTGGATCACACTATCAACTAACTTCATCTGATTGACAATCATAGAACATTCCACCCCAAAACATCAAAATGTGCATCTTTTTAAGTGCACATTAAGCAATCACTCTGATAAACCATATTCTGCCCCTCCCCCCAAAAAATTTAAAGAATAGAAACCATACAAAGTATGTTCTTGGGCCACAATAAAATTAAACTAAGACGTTAAGAGAACATAAATTTCTCAAATATTTGAAAATACATACATACTTCACAATAACTGAAAATACATGCTTCTAAATAATCCATGAGTCAAAACAATTTTAAAGCCAATTTTAAAATATTTGAACTGAGTTGAAATGAAAATACAACATACCAAACCATTATGAGATGGAGCTAATATACTACTTGGAGAAAACTTTTTAGAATAAACTGCTTATTTATTAGAAAAAAGAGTTTTAAGTCAGCATCTATTTTAAGAAACAAGAAAAAGAAAAGCAATTAAACTCAAATCAAGCAGATGAAAGGAAATAATAAAGGTAAAAGTCAAACTCTACGAAAGTGAAAATAGAAAGAAAAAGAGAGAAAATGATGTAACTAAAAGCTTGTTCTTTGAAATGAACTAATATTAAATGTGTTCCAGCTTTTGTGTCTTGCTAAATACACAGTAACTTTGCAATTCGTCATCCAGTCATACTGCAATCTTTTAGAAGATATTTTAAATGGTGATTAAACTCAACATGTGTGGTTTTGACAATACATATAGCTCAACTGAAACAAAATCAAAATAGATTCACAGATATTTTGGATAAAGGAAATATCAGATGGGAAAAACATTAAATTAGCTATAACTAATAATATTTAAAAATTAAAACAATGTACAATGTAAACATGAATAATGTTAATAGAGAATTTTAAAATAATAAAATAAAAATTCTAGAAAAGAGCAATCTATCTGAAATCCAGAACTCATCAAATGATTTTAACAGCAGACTAGATACAACATAAGACAGAAGAAGTAAGTTCAAAAACAAGTAAATAGAAAATATCCAAATTGAGGCACACAGAAAAAAAGACTTTTTTGAAAAAAGAACATAGCATAAGTCACATGTAAAACACAAACTTCAGACTTGATTTATCCAATCCCAGGAGAACAGAAGAGAAAGATTAGGATAAAATTTAATATTTAAAGCAATAATAGCAAAGATTTGAAGCAACTGGAACTCTTGGTACTTGCAGGCAGGATTATATGTCAGATAACACCCTTGGAAAGCTCTTTGGCAGTAGTTTCTAAAACTAAACAAATATATATTCCATGGTCTCACAGTTCCATTCCTGAGTGTATTCACCCAAATGAGTACTTACACTCACCAAAGACTTGTACAAGATGTTTTATAACAGCTTTATTCAAAATAACTTAAAACTAGTAACAAACCCAATGTCCCTTAACAAGAAAATGCACAAAACTCATCAATCCGTGCATTTGAGATTCACATACTTAAATGTAAGCTGTATTTTACTTAAAACAAAGTCAGACATGACGGCTCATGCCTGTAATCCTAACACTTTGGAGACTGAAGCGGGAGGATCACTTGAGCCCAGAAGTTAAAGATCAGCCTGGGCAACATAGCAAGATCTGGTCTCTAAAAAGAGAAAAAAGAAAAAAAATTGCTGGGCATGGTGGTTCATGCATGTATTCCAGCTACAAGGGAAGCTGAGATGGGAGGGCTGCCTGAGCCCAGAAGGTTGAGGCTGTAGTGAGCCGTTATCATGTCACTGCACTCCAGCCTGGGCCAGAGTAAGACCCACCCCCCCAAAAAAATTAGAATATGATATATCTTTAAGATATTTTATTTAGTTCCTAGTTTCAGTAAGTTTCCATCAAGAGAGAAACCACATCAGTTTTTGTACATAAAAAATTTTATTGCAAAGAATGGATAACTAGTTATAAAGTTGTTAACTATGTAATTGAAAGAGTAAAAAGAGGATTATGAGGTCATCTCAGAAATAGCAACTGTAGAAAGCAGCTCCCAGTCAAGGAAATGAGGGTCAAAAAAATAAAATAAAACAAAATAAGAGGCTGGGGTTATTAAAATGTTAGAGGAAGGACCCAGTGGGGCTGACACTCAAACTTCTGTGAGGAGATGCTGCTCAGTTGGGCCGGTGTCTCTTCATTGGAACATCATAAAGCTGGTTCTGTAAGTGTTGGAAACTGAAAACTGGATTTAGATGTTACTAGAGCAGGAAGCCCACAAGGAACAGCATAGAGTAAGCCCCTTCTCTCCCCTCCAGCTTCCCAGGCTTCTTCTCACGCTGTCTATAGACAGTCTTACAAGGTAAGGCTAGGTACAAAGCTGAGGGAAATAATAAATGCACCTTATTTTTGTTTTTGTTTAAGAACACACAATTTTTTAGAGATAAAAATTTTCCATTTTCACACTTTTATGGAAAAAATTAAAAACAAGTAAAAACTATTGGAGGATCTATGTTCTAGTGGCCACAAACAAAAACTCTAGATTTTATTTCTTAATTGGCAAGATGAACTTTTTCTGAAGATCAAAACCTAATGATTTTTCAAAGTAGTATTGTTCGTTCTCTTTCTTTGCTTCCCCTGTTGGTCTGTCTGTGTCCTTGTTACCACAGTCTGTATTTCTATGTGCTACCACAGCACCATAGATCCCATAAGGCAATAGGCATTTATCTGTTCATTTTCAGCATTTACCCCATTATCTGGCATCACAGAGGTCTTCGGGAAACCTCACCAATACATCTTATATTCTTTGTCTTTCTTTAAAACACTGTAGTTTTACTCAAAATATTATCACTGCTATTTTTTTCCTACCATTTAAAATATTAACACATTAAAGAAATTAAGACAATCACATGTCCGTAGTGATCTGCTGCCTGTTTAAAGTACTTTGATATGTACTAAGGTATATGCTTAGATATAATGAATTTTCAGTGTGTAATTCCTATGTAATCATCCTGTTCAACCAAACCCTCAGTTACTGACGAATAAACTGAATTCCAGGAGGGCTTCTTGACTGGATCATCATTACACAATTTGAATCCAGGTTTGGCATTTCTTATATCCACTACTCCTCTATTATTCAGTGGCCTTGCCACTGATACCAGCCTTTAAAAAATAATCTAGAAAAGAAACAAGCCAGAAAGTTCTCCCATTTGAAGTCTTACAGAGTCCTGTAATTTGCTAAAAAGTAATGATTTGATGCGTCAACTGTTACAAAATAATAGCTAACACTATTGACTGCTTATTGTGTGTCCAAACTCTTTTGAGTACATTTTAAATATATGTAATATGTAATATGGATTTCATGGCTATCAACCATTGGCAGATATTCCAGTTTTACAGATGGGAAAAAGAAAGCATAGAGTAATTAAGTAACTTATCAAGGCCACACAGCTCTTGAGTTTGAGAGCCAGAACTCTATCCCATGCAGTTTGCTTCTGGAACCTATTTTTTACTAAGACTATACGCTGACTCTGAAAATTATTTCATTTTCTCAGATTATTTTATTCCTTCTGAAAACAAATTTACTTTAACTAACAGTTCAACTTTTTATCTCTTTGCCTCCCTTCTACTTTTCTAAAATCACTTAAAAGCTTAAAAATTTAAATTTATTGTGTATTAGCAAATGAATTGTAGACTTCATATAGTCTTGTAGAAAAATTAGCCACAATCCGGGTTCGGTGGCTCAGGCTGTAATCCCGCACCTTTGGGAGGCTGAGGTGAGTGGATTGCCTGAGCCTGTGGGTTCGAGACCCGCCTGGGCAGCAAGACCTCATCTCTACAATAAATCAAAAAATCAGCCAGGCATGGTAGCACATGCCTGTAATTCTGGCTACTCGGAAGGCTGAGGCTGAAGGATCGCCGGAGCCCAGCGGGTCGAGGCTGCGGTGACTGGGAGCGGCCACTGCACTCCAGTCTGGGCGACAGAGTGAGACTCCAACTCAAAAAAAAAAAATAAAAAGAAAAGAAAAATTAGCCACTACAACTAGCACCTGTTGCCACAATTATATAACAAGCCACCCTAAATGTTATGACTTAAAGAAACAACCATGTATTACTTCTCACAAAGCTACGTCTCTGCTGAGAAGTTCTGTCGATCAAGGTCAAGTTAAGCTGATCTAGGTTGGGTTCATATATGAGTCCAGTCAGCTGTATATGGACTGGTATTGACTGGCCTGGGAAGCTTCAGCTAGGACATCTCTGATCTTTTCTACCTCTCACATCCCTCCAGCGGACTTGCCTGAGTGTGTTCTCTTTTAGCGGCAAGTTTCCAAGTGAATAAGAAGAAATGCACAAGCATTTTTCAAGCCACTTTGTCAAATGTTCTCTATCTCCTTGGCCAAAGAAAGTTATGTGACCAAGTCTCAGATCAGTGTGGGAGAAAGACGGGGCCATCAATTCAATCAATCTACCACATATACACTTTCCATTTCCCCTGGACCCTGTCTTCAGATTTGTCACAAGAAATCCTACATTCAAGTAACATGTAAGATGCTTATATCTCAAAGTGAACAATCTTTCCCTTGAGGAATCTTGGAACTTAAGTGGCGTTTCCTTAAGGGAATTATCAAATGTCTCCTCAGTAATGAAGATTAATGCCTTATAAGACTTGCTGTAATATATAACCATTTTAAATTTCTTCCACATATAGTAATATTTAACTCAGCTTTATTTTATGATAAAGTAAATGAGCTAAGATAAATGAAAGGCAATGTCTGCAAATATTAATGTTAATTTGAATCATTGTGAATTAACACCTTCTGCGGAACAGTCTGTACAGGATAAGTTCATTTGGTTGGTGAATGGAGCTAATACATATAGAATCATGCATTTAATTCTCATTTATTTTGCTCCATGGCCAGAGAGACAGTTCCTCTTTCCAACTATTCATTATACTAATTAACAAAGACCAAACAAGTCTCAATTAATTGATTGATGAATTATTCCAGTTATGCAGGAAATATTTAGTGAGCACTTGCTATGTCCTTAATTCTGGGAATTCAAAGAGTAGTAAGTCTTGGTACCTATTGAATTTCCTCCTTGAAAGAGTGGAGGTGGTGCATGGTGAGTACTACAAATGCCTTCTGTGGTCAGGTGCAAGATATTAGGCCAGTGAGCTCCTGCTGGTCCCTGCAGCAACAACTTGGGCAGAGCCAACTGACAGAATCCAAGTAGTTATAAGAATTAGATCAGAACTGAAGAGTTTTGTTTTACATTATCATCTGGTTCATAAGTAGACCAATGAAAAAGTGCTAACCTAGGTCAGACATACCCTCCTTCCAAAGCTCCCAGGGCAGAGAGTCCTGTAAATGGTCAGGTGTTATAACAGAGATTTGAACAAAGTGCTCTGAGTACAGAGAAGTAAAATGAAAAGACATAAAAATTACTTAAAATGCAGTTCCTAGATGGCCATGGTGGCTCAACCCTATAACCACAGCACTCTGGGAGGCTGAGACAGGAGGTTTGCTTGAGCCCAGGAGCTCAAGACCAGCCTGGGCAACATAGCAAGACTTCGCTTCTACAAAAATAATCTTAAAATAGCTTGGCATGGTGGCACATGCCTGTAGTCCCAGCTACTCAGGCTGAGGCAGAAGGATCACCTGAGCCCAGGAGGTTGAGGCTGTGGTTAGCCATGATTATACCACTGCATTTTAACCTGAGCGACAGAGTAAGACCCCAACTCAAAAAAAAAAGAAAAAGAAAAGAAAAGAAAAATTCCAACTAATGGGGCCCAGGAGGTATTAAATCTATATGTACATAAGGAAATGAACTAGGCCACTAAAAATTTAAAGTTGGGGAAACTCATTTAAGGCCTTGTCTTCAAAAGCAAGAATAAATAGGAAAATATCTGTTAAAAACAAACAAAGAGCATGCCAATAGGGAGATGACCCAATCACTTATGAAGATGGGGGTGGGGGAGAAGCTTCATAGAATGATGATTTTTTAAATAGAGAACTAGGAAGGTAGTCTGGAGAAAGTCTAGATAAAGAGAGAAATGTGACAAAACAAAGGAAATGTGCCAACTCTGTTTTGCAGCACAGTCAAGAGTCTCATAATTGGATAAATTGTATCCCCCCCATAAGATAGCCATGCCATGGATCCAAGGACACGGGTACCCTTTGTTGCTTATTTCTTTATTTTTGCATACAAGTGTGTCTCGATAGCAATAGGACATTTGAAGAGATGGTTGTAGCAAGAAAACTGGCCCTCCTTCTATTCTTGTCTAATATTGAGAAATGTCAAATCTGTTTTGAAAGAATCACTTTTTTAAAAGTGCTCTGGCCAAAAGCTCAAAAACCACATTAAATCTTAATATTAAATTATTTTGGTCAAGTTATAATTTTTGAAAAAAGGACTCATTATGAAAATGCTGACATAGTTTTAACTATAGAAATGATTATTTTTATAGTGCCCATATACTATTTACTTTGTAACTAAATTTGGAATTGTAATATAATGTTAAGATTAGCTATATATTTCACCAAAGTGACACATGCATTTTGTCAGTGTGAATTTCATGTAACACTGGATCAAGGAACAACTATATAATAACAGGATAAATGTAAGTTTAGAAGAGGAAAAAAATCTGGATATTTGAAACACCTTAATATATTTCACTTTTTAAAATCAGAAAACATGGGCATGACAACTAAAAGAATATCTAAGACCAAAAGAAAAGGGCAAAGTTTCAGTTTAAGTGACTTCAATTACATTATAATTATACAATTTTCCTAGATATTTTGAAACATACATTTTGGTTAATAGCATTAATTATGCTGCATTTGTGTGTTGGGCTAATTACATGACTACTATTTATAAACGGCAAAAGCTATTTTCAATAAATGTCCACTTCCCATTTGTTTTCTTTGTTTGACATGTTGCACTGTGTTTCAAACACACCTTTTAAATCAGAAAAGCACATTTGTTCCACACGGAGCATCAGCTTCTTTTTATATCCATCATCAGATATGATCTCAAAGAACAACTATTGAATTTAAATAATTCAAAGGCAGAGAGCCCCAAAATATTTGGGGCCTTTCATTCTCAACCACAAGGCTTGTTCACATCCCATAAACAAGCTACTCTTGAGTCTTGGGAAATGTTCCTCCCATTCTGGAACTGCTCTAGGGGTCAGGAGGTGGCACCTTCATCCCTCCCAAGCCCTGAAGTTTTCTGCACTTCCTGCACCACAGTTATGTTACAGGGAACTTTGAGAGGTAGAACTTTACCACATAGAACACTCCCCCGTCATTGTCATTATGGGTGCAGAGAAACTGGTGATCTCTTGGTTCTATGGGCCTCGCCTGGGCAGGCAGAAGCTGACTCCAACTAATGCTATATTCTATTTTTACCCTGGCTCAGTAATTCCTAGGCTTTTGAGACTTGAAAGTGAAGATTTACCATTCTTCTTTCTCTGCATTTCTATGCAATGGAGTTAAAAAGTCTGGCTGAGGGGTGTCAAGAATAGAAAGAAATACCAGGTACAAAAACACATCAGTCAGTTCCTCAAAAATATTTTCTTGGGATCATGAATAAAAGAATATGGTCACCCTCCTTGCTGTAAACCCAATGCATGGTATGAGAGAGCAATCACTCTTGTTAATATCTGTTTGATTCCTGCTTCTGAACTCTGCATTCAACATTCTTGATTATTCTTAATTCTACTATTTAGCTTGTGCCAAAATCAATTCAAGCCACCCAACTGAGAAGCAGAATCTCACCTAAAGGTATGGTCCCTCCTGGTGACAGTTGGAGAGGGAGTACTGTCTCTCAGACTAGAGGCCAACCTGAGAGAAATAACTTGAACCCCAGAGGCAGAATAGGGTAGGGGTAGGGGTTTGGAAGGATAGAGAGTGAATGGGGTTTCCCGATGAACTTTTTTCCATTCCCAAAAACTCATGTGGCATTGAATGGGAGCCAATTATCTGTGAAAACATAAGAAAACTGTTTTGTAAGCAAGATAATTTACATTTCTTATAGACTACTCATATGCACTTTTTGTTCTCTCTAAGAATTTAGTAAAGCCTTCTGGAAGTCATGATGTGCCACAGTTCCAAGAAAATAACTTTGACCCCTGTTGGACCATAACGTTCATAGAAAAACAGTATCATATCCCTTGAGAGCAGCATGGAGATGACCCTGGGCAAGAAACCCCAAGAACTGAGGAGGCTTAGAGCTGTCATTTTTTTCTACAAAAGAGTCTCTTCAAGGCATAATCTGGGGGTAATATTTTTCAAAGCCAGCCCTCCTTTTCCTAAATGAAAACACTGTATGCACACATGCATGAATGCATACACACACACACACACACACACACACACACACACACACACACACATTCTGCCTCCCCTCTGTCCCCGATTTTGAAACTCATCTAGTATGGCCTGCACCACTGAAGACATATCAGTCTATCACCACCACCCAAAATGACTTGTCAAACTCTACCTTTTATAATTGGCATCTTTTTCATTTTCCAAATACAAAATTATATTACAACACTGAATATGCCTAACACCACAAAAATACTTGTCTGTTTACAACTTATTGAAAGTTGCTGCTATGGGGTTTGGGATTTTGCCTTATTAAGATATTAAGGGTGGGAATGGATGAGTCTCAAGATGGACAACCAGGATGTTGCAGGAAAGGCTAACCCATGGTTTGGGGTTGCTACCCCCAAATCTGGAAAAATGAACATGAATATTCTTCACCAAGAAGAGCTCATCGCTCAGAAGAAACAGGAAATTGAAGCCAAAATGGAACAGAAAGCCAAGCAGATTCAGGTGGCCAGCCCTCAGCTACCACATCCCCACAAAATTGCAAACGTACACAACTCTTCCTGTGTTTCCAACAAGTTTGCCAATGACGGTAGCTTCTTGTAGCAGTTTCTGAAGCTGCAGAAGGTACAGACCACAGACGCGCTCCCCCTACCCCCACCCCCAGCACACCCAGTGCCCCTCCCAGCATGCCCACCCCCAGCACCAGGAAGAGGTCCCTCCTCCTCAGCAGACGGACAAGTCTGGGGCTGGGTAGCCCACTGGGCCAGGTGAAGCACTACTCGCACGCCAAGTAGCTGCCCATGGCGCACTGCCCTAGTGTCTTCCAGTCCCCGGAGGAGGCCGAGAAGGAGAACTACGAGCAGTGGCTGGAGATCAAAGTTTCACCCCCAGAGGGAGCCCAGACTCAGAAAGTGACAGAGAAATTGGCCCACTTTGTGGCAGAAGGAGGACCCAAGTTAGAGAAAGTAGCTATAGAGGACTACAAGGATAACCTGGCATTTGCATTTTTGCACGATAAGAATAACAGGGAATTCCTCTACTACAGAAAGAAGGTGGCTGAGATAAGAAAGGAAGCACAAAAGTCACAGGCAGCCTCTCAGAAAGTTTCACCCCCAGAGGATAAAGAGGTCAAGAATCTTGCAGAAAAGTTGGCCAGGTTCATGGCGGTCGGGGGTCCCAAGGTGGAAACCATCACCCTCCGGAACAACCACGAGAACCAGGCATTCAACTTTCTGTATGAACACAACAGCCAAGGGTACAGGTACTACCAGCAGAAGCTGGAGGAGTTCCGGAAGGCCAAGGCCAACTCCATCAGCACCCTCACAGCACCTGATCCCAGCCTGAAGCGTAAGTCCCTTCCTGAGGTCCCATCAGTGACCTTGTCCCCAGCCACCACCTGCCCCATGTCATCCACAACTACACCAGCCATCACCTTGCTCCAGCCACCCCCTCTGCTCCAGCCATCCCTGGGAAGTCTGCCTCTGCAGCCACTGTAAAGAGGAAGTTGAAGAGCCGGTTGGGGCCAGAGAGGACAAGGT
This sequence comes from Carlito syrichta, assembly GCF_000164805.1. Lineage (NCBI taxonomy): Eukaryota > Metazoa > Chordata > Mammalia > Primates > Tarsiidae > Carlito > Carlito syrichta. Next base: position 720,805 of record NW_007252930.1, read on the forward strand.
GGAGCTCCAGTCCACTGAGCTGGTGCAGAGGGACATGGATGCCTCCCCCACGCCTCTGTCAGTTCAGGACCTCAAGGGGCTCAGCTATGGAAAGGGGAAGTCTGTGGGTCTGGTGGGTGTCACAGAGCTGTCAGATGCCCAGAAGAAGCAGCTGGAGGAACAGCAGGAGATGCAGCAGATGTATGACATGATCATGCAGCACAGGCGGGCCATGCAAGACACACAGCCGCTGTAGGAGAAGGCGGTGCAGCAGCACCAGCACTGTGACGAGGAGGTGGACAGCGAGCTGAGCACCCGGGAGCACCAGCTGCAGTGCATGGAGATGAACGAGATGCAGGAATGGGCTGAGCAGCTGACAAAGATGGGTCGGGGTAAGCACTTCATCGGAGCCTTCCTGCCTCCAGATGAACTGGAGAAGTTCATGGAGACCTTCAATACCCTGAAGAAGGGCGACGAGCCCAACTACTCAGAGTACAAGGAGTTCAGGTTGACAGTGGAGAACATTAGCTACCAGATGCTGATGAAGATGGGCTGGAAGGAGGGCGAGGGTCTGGGCTCAAAGGGCCAGGGCATCAAGAATCCAGTCAACAAGGGCACCACCACTGTGGATGGTGTCAGCTTTGGTATCGACCGGCCAGCCGAGCTCTCCAAGGAGGACAACAAGTATGAGGCCTTCCGCAAGAGGATGATCCTGGCCTACCACTTCTGGCCCAACCCCCTGAACAACCCCAGATGGTCTTACTGCTGAGTGTTCTGGAGAAACAAGCAAACTTTCTGAATGTCCTGGACTGGAGTGTTCTGGCCCACACTTCTGCCTGCCTCTCTTCCATTGTCACAAGTGTTGTGCTGTGTAATAAAGTCCCAGTGCTCACCCTTCCTCCAAAAAAAAAATATTAAGAATGATTTTAACACCCAACAATTCTGTTGTATGCCAGACAGTGGGGACATAAAGTTAAACAAAACTTGGTACTTGCTTTCAAAACACTCAGAGTAAAGTGCTGGAGACAGACATGTAAACAAATCATTAGAACACAATTCCCTCATACAAGCTCTGACAGAAAGAGGGGAGGAAGATGATGGTAGAGCCAGTTGGACAGTAGAGCCAGTTGAACGGTAGAGCCAGTTGGACTATGTGCGTCCCTGTGTGAGTGAGTGAGCACATGGATAATTTTGCATATGTGACTGTAAGTGGGTGTATGAGTGGCTGACTGGGAACTAGGTAGCAAGTAGTCACAGCTGTCCTGCTGAAGCAGCCAGTGCTGCAGCTGATCATCTTAGACTCTCACACTTCCTGGGGCACAGAAGCCAAACACCATTTTTTTTAAATCAGCAAAGCCCTTCCTGAGAAGAAGCTGCCAGGTATGACTACTGGCTCCAGAATTTGCCTCACCACTGCAGCGCCTGGCTGAACACTGGCAGCAAGGGCTGTGGAGGGAGCAAAGCAAAGAAGCCAGAGGCAGAGCCCCACTGGATAAGACAAAATAGGCACCCTGCCACTATCTTGGAAACTAGGCAGGGAAGTGCTCCAGCATGCTCACCAGGGAGTAACAGATTTGATCTCTGTGACTAGTCTATTAATCCTCAGGGGCTGATTGTGACCCAGAGGGAACATCCTGTAAGCATAAACTCCAAAGGTACAGAGCAAGTGTCAGGTGCCCCACCCCCATCCTGATTCAGTCATGGGAAAAAGGGTGAGACCAGAGAAGGACGAGAAAGACTCCTGAAGAGATGAGCAGTGAGTCCATCCAGGGCTAACCCAACCCCCTCCTCCCCAACAATCCTCTGAACATCAGACACACATGACTAGGACACAACTGAGAGGGAAGAACCCAGGCCTGGAAGTCAGCTGACAGAAGGACTCTACCCCAGGATAAGCCTGGCTAGGGCATCCACCATCAGTACTTGGGAAGAGACAATCCCATACCTCCCCACCAGAGCGGATCCTCCTGATCATATGAGAGTGAGAGGGGAGGACAGAAGTTCCATATACCCCATGGCCTCCTGCTCATTCCCTAGGCTGCTCAATGGGGAGATTGTTAAGGAGGCTGCAACTCCACAGGAGACAATAAAAGTGCTTACCTGTGAGTAGCTGAGAGGAACAATTACAGAACCTGCTACAAGAGGGCAGGTTTTAAATTTTTTTTTAATTATTTTTCTTTTTTCATTGTGTATGAAAATGTAAGGGTTTAATTTGATCCCCCAACATTTTTTTTACTTATTGTTTTTCCTTCTTTCATTTTATGTTTTCTGCTTATGTGTGCATGTGAATGATTAAGCATTCATCTTTCAGATTGTTTTTTGTTTTTCTCTGTTTTTAGTTTAATGTGTGTGTGAGTGTATATGTGAAGATTCGATTTGCATTCCTCCTTTTTTCCTCTCTCTTTTCTTTTTACCTTCTTCTTTTGGTTTGTGTTGGGCATGTGTGTGTGTGTTTGTGTGTGTGTGTGTGTGTGTGTGTGTGTGTGTGTGTGTGTGTTCAGTTTTTCTGTTTTTTTGTTTTGTTTTGCTTTGTTTCTATTTTATTTTGGTGTGTGTGTGTGTAATTGTTTTTTAGCTTTATTTTCTGTTTTTCTTTTTCTTTTTTAGTTTTTATATTTTTGTCTGTCCTATTTTATTCTACTGTTCTCTGTTCTCCTCATTGCTGTTACTGTATCTTGGACTCAGAGGTACACACACATACCCATTGCATCATCATATGGAGTGGTGTGGGGAGTGGGTCTCTGGGTGCCCATACTCAGTCAGTGAACACTGTGATTTGCAAGTCATTTCTGAACTCCAGCTCCCCATCCTCCACCTTATTCAACTTTCAAAACTATAAGAAATAGCAAAGCTTCACACCCTCAGTCCTGTTTCAAAATAGAACAAATTCATATCCCTAATCAGGGAAGAACAGAGGGCTGAACAAACATTAGAAGTGAAAGTCCCTCCCCCCACCACTGAACAATGAAACTAAAGAGAAAAGAAAGAGATTTGACTCAAATGAGGAAAAATCAATAAAAGAACACAGGTAATTACCAGTGTACCAAAGAGAAAACACCTGAAAAATTAGACTTCAGAGTCCAAACAATAGAAGTCATTAAGGACTGGCCCCAGAATACAACAGGGATAGGTAATGGATGGAAAGAGTAAATGAAACTCAAGAAAGACAAGATGTAACACTGAAGAAACTTGTAACAGAGATTTTGGCCATAAAACTTTATCCAGAAAATAAATAATAAGATAGCAAGCATAAAAAGTAGAATTAATCAAGCAGAAAAAAGAATCTCAGAACTTGAAGGCCAAAACATGGAATTAACTTGATCTGTAAAAAACATAGAAAGAAAACTTAGAAAGAACAAAGTCTCTAAGAGATGTGTAATTATATTAAAAAGTCACCTACACCTGATTGGTGTCCCAGAAGAAGATAGGGAAATGGAGAATCTTGGAGCAAGTATTCTAGGAGGTTATCCAAGAAAAATTTCCCCATCTTACCACAGATGTGACCATCCAAACACAAGAGTACAGAGAACCCTTTCAAGATATCAAATGAGAAGACCAGCCCCTAGACACATAGTAATTCAACTACACAAAGCAGGTACAAAATAAAAAATTGCAAAGGCAATGAGAGAGAAAGGTCAGACTACCTCCTGGGAAAACCAATTAGAATAGCAGCAGACTTATCTACAGAAACACTACAGGGTAGAAGAAACTGGAGTCCAATCTTCAAAGTTATCAAAGATTAAAAAAAAAAATTCCAACCATGGATTTCCAACCCAGCTAAGTTAAGCTTCATCAGCAATGGAGAATTAAAATCCTTTCCATACATCCAGTCACTAAGATTATGCAGCTTCCAGACAAGCTCTACAGGAGATACTTAAAAAGTTATTAAGCACAGAAGAAGAAGAAAAAAGAATGACCACACACTTCCCAAGAGAATAGGAGAACACAGAATCAACAGAGAATACATTGTAATTGCAAACTTGAAGACACACACATACATCAACCCAAAAGTAAAACCAAAACAAAGAAAAAACTTTATGAGAACCTCATGACAGGGATAAACACATTTCAATAATCAGCCGGAGAGTGAATGGACTAAATTCACCACTGAAAAGATAGCAAATGGCAAACTTGATTAAAAAAAAAAACATGACACAATCATTTGCTACTTTCAGAAAACTCATCTCACGACAATGGTTGCACATAGACATAAAGTTAAAGGATGGAAAATGAATTCCCATGTAAATGGGTCACAAAATAAAGCAGGAGTCATGATCATAATATCAGACAAAACAACCTTTAAGTTATCAAAATTTCAAAAAGATATGGAAGGACACTACATAATAACAAACAGTTAAATTCATCAACAAGAAATATCCATTTTAAACATATATGCACCCAACACAGGAGCATCAGTGCTTATAAAACAACTACAGAGTAAACTAAAGAAAGATATTGACTCTATGACTGTTATAGCTGGGGACTTAAATAATTCCACTATCAACCCTAGATAGATCATCAAGACAAAAAAAATCAACAAAAAGGTCTGGAACCTCAATTTGACACTTGGCCAAATGGACTTAATAGATACCTACAGAGCACTCCACTCACAACCACAGAATATACATTCTATTCATTGCCACATGGAATGTACTCCAAGATCAATCACATCCTCAGCCATAAATCAAGCATAAACAAATTTTATAAGATCAAAATACTTCCATGCACCTTCTTAGACCACAGTGGAATAAAAGTAAATATCAATACCAACAAAATTCCCCCAAAACCCACAAAGACATGAAAACTAAACAGTATGATGCTGAACAACTCCTGGGTCAACACAGAAACCAAAAGAGAAATTTAAAGATTTCTGTAAACAAGTGAAAATGAAGAAACATCTTAAGAAAACCTATGGGATGCCATGAAATCAGTTCTAAGAGAGGAATGTATATCTCTACAAACAAACATCAAGGAAATGGTAAGATCACACGTTAGCATCTTAACAAATCACTTTAGAGAAGTAAAAAGAAAAGATGACCAAAACCCTAACTTTAGCAGAAGCATCCAGATCACTAAAGCAAAAGCCCAAATACAGGATATAGAAGATAAAAATATCATAGGAAAAAGTCAACAAAACAAAAAGCTGGTTCTCTAAAAGGATAAATAAGATTGATGAACCTCTAGCCAGAATGACCAAGAAAAAAGCCCAAATAAACACAATCAGAAATGCAAAAGATCAAATCACAATGCCCCTGAAGAAATACAAAGGATTATCAGAGATTACTATGCACAACTGTATGGAAACAAGCTAGAAAATGTAAATGAAATGGAGAACTTTCTGACATCACACAACTGCCCAAGGTTGAAACAAGAAGACACCGAGACACTAATAGACTGATAACAACCCAGGAAATTGACTCTGTCATAAGAAAACTATATCAAAAAAAAAAAAAAAAGCCCTGGATCAGACACCTTCCCAGCAGAATTGTACAAAACATACAAGGAGGAGTTGATACCAATCTTATTGAAAGTATCCCAGGCAATTGAGAAAGATGGAATTCTCCCCAAATCATTTTACAAATCTAACATCACACTGATACCCAAACTGGGTAAAGATCCAACAAAAAAAGAGAACTACAGGCCAATATCCCTGATGAACATAGATGCAAAAATTCTCAGCAGGATTCTATCGAACCAGATCCAAAAACACATCTCAAAAATCATCCACCATGACCAAGCCGGCTTCATCCCCAGGATGCAGGACTGGTTCAACATCCATAGGATCATAAACATAATTAAATACATCAACAGATATAAAAACAAGAAGCATGTGATTATATTATTAGATGCAGAAAAAGCTTTTGATAAAATCCAGCATCGCTTCTTGATGAAAACCCTTGAACAGCAAAGTGTGGAAGGAACATACCCCAAAACAGTAAGCACCACCTACAATAAACTCACAGCTAAAATATTGTAAAATGGACAGAAACTGGAGGCATTTCCACTGAAAACCAGGACAAGGCTGCCCACTCTCACCCCTTTTGTTCAACAGTGTGTTGGAAGTCCTCACTAGAACAATTAGACAAGAGAAGGAAATCAGGAGTATCCAAATAGGAAAAGAGAAAGTTAGTTATCCCTCTTTGCTGAAGACTTGATCATATACCTCAAAAATCCAAGAGAATCTGTCAAAAACATCTTTGCACTGATAAGGGACTTTGGCAGAGATTCAGCATACAAAATAAATGTGCAAAAGACAGTTGCAACCTTGTACACCAACAACAAACAGGCAGAGAACCAAATAAAAAGCATAATCCCATTTACAATAGCCATACCCACACCAAAAAAATGAAATACTTCAGCATCTTCCAAACCAGAGAAGTGAAAGACCTTTACAATGAAAACTACAAAGCTCTGCTCAAAGAAATCCAAGAAGACACAGACAAATGGAAACATATTCCATGTTCATGGATAGGAAGAATCAACATTGTTAAGATGTCCATCCTACCAAAGGCAATCTACGTACTCAATGCAATATCCATTAAATAACCAACATCACTCTTCTCAGACCTGGAAATTACAACACAGAAATTCACTTGGAAACATAAATGACTACAAATAGCCAAAACAATCCTCAGCAAAATAAACAGAGTTTAAAGTATCACACTTCCAGACTTTAACCTTTACTATAAGGTTACAATAATCAAAACAGTCTGGTACTGGTACAAGAATAGGCATATAGACCAATAGGGCAGGATAGAGAGTCCAGAAGCAAAACCTCAATTTCTCAACCAACTCATGTTTGACAAAGCCCCACCAACAACCACTGGGTAGAGGAGAACCTATTCTGTAAATGGTGCTGGGAAAACTAGCTGACCACATGCAGAAGAATGAAACAGGATATTTATCACCATACACAAGACTCAACTCTAAATGAATCAAAGACTTAAAAGTAAAACCTCACATTATAAGAATCTTAGAAAACACAGGAGATGGCCTTATGGAAGACACAGTAGGCAACCAATTCCTGATCAAAACCCCAGATGTCTATGCCATTAGAGATAAGATAGACAAGGGGAACCGCATTAAACCGACAAGTTCATGCAAAGCAAAATAAACCATCAAGAGAGTGGGAAGACAGCCCACAGAATGGAAAAATATATTTACAAACTCTGTATTTGACAAAGGCCTACTATCCAGGATCTATAAGGAACTTAAATGTGCCAAAAGGAAAAAGCAACTCCATTAAATAGTGGGCAAAAGATATGAATAGATACTTCTGAAAAGAAGATATAGGCAGCCAACAGACACATGAAAAAGTGCTTAGCCTCACTAATCATCAGAGAAATGCAAATTAAAAGCACGTTGAAATACTACCTAACTTGAGTAAGAATGGCCATCATTAATAAAACAAAAAACAATAGAAGCTTGTGAGGATGCAGAGAAAAGGGAACGCTTCTACACTGCTGGTGGGAATACAAACTAGTTCAACCTCTACGGAAGACAGTGTGGTGATTTCTGAAAGAACTAGAAATTGACCTTCCATATGACCCAGTAATCTCCCTACTGGGAATATATCCAGAGGAATTCAAATCATTCTACAAAAAAGATACCAGCGCACGCATATTTTTTGAAGCATTATTCACAATAGCAAAAGCACCGTACCAGCCATGCTGCCCATAGAAAGTAGACTGGATTAAAAAATGTGGTACATGACCCGCCTGGGCAGCAAGACGTCATCTCTACAATAAATCAAAAAATCAACCTGGCGTGGTAGTGCACACCTGTAGTTACGGCTACTTGGAAGGCTGAGGCAGAAGGATCACCAGAGTCCAGCAGGTTGAGGCTGTGGTGGCCGGGAGCAGCCACTGCACTCCAGTCTGGGCAATAGAGTGAGACTCCAACTCAAAAAAAAAAATATATGGTACATATACATGATGGAATATTATGCAGCCATAAAGAAGGACAAAATTATGAACTGTGCAGCAACTTGGATGAATTTAGAGTCTATCATACTCAGTGATCTATCACAGAAACAAGGAACTGAGTCCCAAATATTCTCACTCATAAGTGGACCCTAAACATTTACTGTAGTACCTTAAGAAAGGGATTGGCAGCAGCAAGATACTGCCAGGGAAGGGAGGAGACACAACATCAATAATAATGCTTGATCTCAAACCAGGTGAAGTAAGGACCAGAGGAAGTCTTAAACTTTACTTATATGATAACCACTTGTATACCTAATCCTTAATTGTGCCCCACATCTTCAAAGTAAAAAAAAAGAAAAGAAAAGAAAAAGAAAAAAAAGAACTGAGAGGGGACCAATTATTCTTGACTAAGAAACTAGGGAAGGTACCTTAAGAAGGGACAGTAAAGATGTGCGTTCTTAATTTACTTAAAATGATTTTCTAATTATAAAAACTTTTGTTTAAAAGTACAAAAAAGCAAAAACACCACCCAGAAATATCCGTTGAAAATGTTTTATTGTTTTAGCATAAAATCTATTTTTGATAAGTGAATTTGGCATACATATGTATTATATTTTACTTTTATCTCTTTAGACAATATTTTTCTAAAATTTTATGCAATTATATTATTCGACAGGATGATTTACAGTGTAAGTAGGTCTTTGTAAAAATAAGAAATATGTGGAGCCCTTACAGTATGCCTGGAAATTTTCAAAGACCTTTATATATGCTGAGTTGTTTATATCTAAAACAGTCAAAAAATAAAAACAGTACCTTATAATGAGATACCACTAATATTCTTATTTTACAGATAAATAAAATTAAGCACAAAGGAAATAATGTGACTGGGGCAAGACCAATAAGTTCATAGCTAATAGTCTTGGTAATACCTAGAAATGAAATGGGGAAAGCCAGGAATCAACCCAGGAGTTTGTCTTCAATGACTATTGTTCGTACTAGCATATAATATTGCTTCTTCAGCCTAATTTAAATACACAGAGACACACACACATCTCCTGATATATTGTTGTGTCTGGCCCTCTTTTCTATATTTCAAAGAACACACAATGTATCAAAAAGTAAAAACAAAAAAGTTTATATGATGTGTCCCAGTAGTCCTACAACACAAAATTTATCCCAAAGAGGCTATTAAAGATGCATAATTTTTTAACAAAGATATTTATTGTTGCATATTTTCTTGGCATTTTCTGATTATTCATGTCAATGACCATTTATCATGTTTATGAAACATTTGTATCTTTATTTTGGAAAATTTCTAATCAACATTATTACACATTATTTTCTTGGAGTATTTGTCTTTGTTTTGAGTAAATAGTTTTTATATATAAAGAATATTACAATTTTATAAATATATTACAGCTTGTAATTTGCTTTTGAAAATACTTATGGCACTTTTCAAGTACATAAATTCCAGTTTATCTATAATTTATTGATCACTTTAATTATGTTTCTGTCCTGGCTGTTACACAATATAATACTGTACTACTCTGAGAGCAGGTAGCTAGAATATATTTCTCTCTTATTTCTAGGCATTTGATTTTACTTTTTTTCAAAATAGAATTGACTTAAGTTACTTTCAGTTTATAAAATTATTATATCCATATTAAAAAGAGAAAAATATAAATAAAAATGAAAATATCTGTAATCTAACCATTTGAAAATAAACTATGGATCAATTTGAAGAAGGTATTCCTTAAATATTCAACTCAGTATGGATCAGCCCGATGTGTGAGGAAAATATTCAAGTATAGAGGAAGAATTTCCAAAAAGGATTAGAGAAACAGTGCCCAGACTCCTTAGGACAAGGAACAATATCTGTTCCTAGCAGCTAAATCAGAAAATCTCATATTTCATGGACATTTTATAGAAAATACAAAAGAATTCTGCTGCCTCCATAGTAGTAATTAGTAATAAACTGAGAACTGGTCAGGTCATGCCCAACAAGTATTGAAAGAAAGAACCAGACCCAAAGGGATCAAGCTGTTTCCAAATTATATAAGTGCATACCAAAAAAAAGCTCAAGAATATTTGAAGAAATATAAAATTTTCAGCAACCACAAGATGAAATTTACAATGTGTGGCAGTCAATACAAAATTATTATCAAGAAAAGAAGCAGGAAAACCCAAACCATAATAAGAAGAATAATCTCCCAATAAAAATCATCCAAGAACTACCACCAAAACAGACAAAGATAACAAATCATGTATTATAACTATATCCCATAGGTTCAAATGTTATATGAAGATATAGAAGATATAAAAATAATATAAATCAAATGTCTAGAGATAACTATAATGTCTGAAATTATACAGTAGATAGGATAAACAGCAGACAAGACATTGCAGAAAAGATTAGTAAACTTGAAGACGTAATATTGGAAGGTATACAAATAAAAATAAAATGATAAATAATAAGAGTGTCAGTGAGCTGGAAGACAACACATGTAATTAGAGACCCCAAAAGAGAAGAGAGAGAAATATGAGGACAGAAAAATATTTTTTAAATTAGTGAAAAAAAAAGTTATCAAATTCGATAAAAATTATAAACCCACAATCTAAGCTCAATAAAACCCAAGCACAAAAATAAAACCAAGAAGAAAACGACACCAAGGCACAGCATTATCAAGTTGCTCACAACTAGTGATAAAGTGAAAATCTTAAATGTTGCTGGGGGGGGGAGGGAAAGTATTATTATATGCTGATAAAATATAGACGATAACAGATTTTATGTTAGAAACAATTGAAATGAGAAAACAGTAGAACAACCTCTTTGTAGTTATTAAAATAAAAATGTCAACTTAGAATTCTATACCTAGTGAACATATCTTTTGAAAGTGAAGAGAAAATAAAGACTTTTTCAGATACACAGAAGCTGAAAGACTTCATGGCCAGTAAACACATCCAACAAGAACTGCTAAAGAAAGTCTTTCAAACAAAGGGGACAAAAACATGAAAATATAAATATGGATAAGGGCAAGAAAAGCACTAGAGATGGTAAATATATAAATGAATTTAAAAGATAATTGACTTTTTACATGAAAGCAATAAGTATGTAGTCTGTGGTTTATAATATGTGTAAAAGTTAAATGTGTGACAATGGCACAAAGTTCAGGAGGAGAGAAATGGAAATGTACTATTATAAGTTTTATAAACTATACATGAAGTGATATAGCATCACTTAAAGGTAGACTATGATATTAAAAATAAATATCACTAAACCTAAAGAAACCACTAAAATAATAAAAGAGTTATAACTAATAAACTATAAAGGAGGCAAAGTTGAATTTTAAAATATTCAAATACTCCAAAAGAAAGCCAAAAATGGGAAAGGGAAAATAGAACAGAAATAAAACACAAATCACAAGATCATAGACTCAAACCTAATAATCATCTTTAGTGTAAATGTAAAGGCACCATTAAAAAGCAGAGGTTGTTAGATTAGATAGAAAAATATGCTGCCTAAAAGTAACACATTTTAAATATGAAGACAAAATGGGGTAAAAATAAAAATATGGGTAAAGAAAATCATGTGTACACTAATCAGAAGAAAGGTGAAATGACTAACTGAATATCATATATACCATATATCTGAACAAAGAATATTATCAGGAACAAGGAAGATAATTTCATAAGAATATAGAAGTCACTTCACCAAAGTAACCTAACAATTCTAAACATTTATGCTCCTGATATCAGAGCTTTAAAATACCTGTAGAAAAAACAGAACTAAAAACAGTAGAAATTGATGAAGTCCACGATTATAGTCAGGGATTTTAATACTTCTCAATAATTGATAGAATAAGTAGATAGAAATTTATTATGGATATAGAAGAGGGGAACAACACAATAACTAATTTGTCCTTCTTGATTTTTAAAGAACATTCTACCTAACAGCAGCAGAATACATGTTCTTCTCAAGTCCACACAGAACATTTATCAAGGTAGAGCATACTCTGGGAATAAAAAAGCCTCACTAAATGTAAATCGTAAAAATTAGGCAAAGTATGATCTCTGACCACAATGGATTTAAATTAGAAATTAGTAACAGAAAGCTAGATTTTCTAGAAAATCTAAATGATATCTAGGTGAAAAATGTTCAAGTATTTGGAAACTAAATACTGCACTTCTTTATAACCCCTGAGCCAAAGAAAAATTATAAAATATTTTGAACTGAATAAAATGGAAACACAACATATCTAAATTAATGGGAAATCACTAAGGCAGTAATAGGAAGAAATTTGTAGCTTTAATTAAATGTATATTTTCCTGCCCGTAGAAAGTTGGAAATCCAGAGGTCTCTTTACATTTCAGTCAATCTTTTGTTTGTTTATTTTGTTTCAAGCTGATGGTGATTCTGCTAACACATCTCTCTTAACATCTTTGTAGATATTTATGTACTTGATTCCTATGAGCTCCATGTACCAAAGTCACACTAACAATTCTTTTTAAGTCATACTCCCTATTTATGGGTGCTTGGAGTGAGTTAGACATTTGTGAGGTTATTCCCTTGGGATTTCTTGGATCTTTTTTGTTCTGTGAGAAATCTCCTTGATATTATTCTAATTATTTTGACTATTTTAGCAAAGAATGTTTCTACCACACTAGTTAGGTTGATAACATCTACCTGATCATGTCTTTTGGCAGCTCCCCAGATTTAGTCTTTAACCTCATATAGTGTTATAATGATCACCTTTGTTACAATTGATTTAATGAGAAACCGTTTTATTTTTTAAACTTGAAATTTCTTGGCTCTTTAAATTCCCTCTTAATTCTGCGTGTAAATTGACCACTCCTTTTCCAAGCTCATTTATTTCTTGAAGTATTTTTATCCAGTTCAGCTTGCAGCAGTCAGTTGATACTTTCATCTCTCCTCCTGATATTTCATAATCAAACTTTCCAGGTTCATTAGATACATTAATACATTCATTTATTTTGCCATGCCACAGGCAATAGTTTACCAAAAATTTTGCCACTTCAAGACATGGATTGATGTTTTTCCAAACTGAACAAAGTTTTCCTCATCATCCTTCCATCTAGACCTTAATCAAATGTCATATATTTCAGTATTTTTATGATAACATCTACCTCTTGATATAATTGTGTGTATCAGCCATCTTTTTCTGAATGAAAGCTACTGCAACATATTAGAAGCATTTAACAACCAAAGTTATCTTTTTTCCTGCATCTGCAGGTAGCTGGGCAACTCTATCTCAAAAAACAGGCGCATGGATTGGTTTGGTTTGGTTGGCTCTGCCCAGCTGTTACATTCTGGCATTCAGATTAGGGGCAATGGGTATCTGGGGATGTTATTCTCATGTCTGTATCAAAAACATGGAAGAGCAAGCCCAACTGCATCAGTACATTGAAATGACAGCAGCCACTATTCACATTGTACCCTTAATGCCCCAGTGGCCAAAGCAAGCCACTTGGCAAAGTTCAAGTTCAAGGTAGGAGAAAGTATATTTTAGCCACTATAGCATTATTACAGTGGAGCAAAGATTTAGGACCAATAATTTCTTCAACTGCAAAGAGAATAGAGCAGGGATAGAGAAGGGGAAGGAGAGAAGGGAAATAGCGGGGGAGGGAGCAGGCTTTCAATGAAGGCCTTGGTTTTATACCGGCTCTTTCACTTGTCCTCCATTACAAATCCTAGATCAGAACTTGGAGCCTCTTTGAGGTTCTGGTGAGATATCAGGCCGCTTTTTTCTGCTTAAACTCCTCTTCTACATGTTCTGCATTGTTTTTTGCCCACACTATATGATATACTAGAAGGTTTCCAAAGTCTTTCCAAATTTCACAATGTGAGTAGAAAACTTCTTTATCGATGGTCTCCTATCTCTCCGTACTGTTCAACCAGCGAAGATTAGGAGGCAGTTTCACCTGAATTGACTCTTATATGAGCACCAGAATTGAAGGAAGCAGAGGACAGTCCTAGTTGATATGTAGATAAGGACTAACCATGAGGCACTTTGGAAACCATCCAGTAGGAATTCAGTTTCTCCTCTGCATGTAAGCAAGGCCATTGGAAGGATGACAGTGGATGTATACCATATTTGTATTTTAGAAAAACAGCTTTAAAGATTTCTAATTAAACATGGCAGCCCCAAATCAGACATTTATCTTAGTTCCCTCCCAAAACCCCACTGAAAGAAATAAAATTGTTGTAAAACCAGAAGATCAAAACAGTTGGAGAGGAAATGACAGCAGAGGACAAGTATATTAGGAAAAATGAAAGGAAGTTTAAGTGGTCATTTGCTTAAAGAAACTGAAAGAAATTTAAGTGACAAGAAGCAGTCAACAAGGCAAAAATGGACCTCAAAAGGCCATGAAGAAGAGCAAGCTAGGACCTCTAGAAAAAGAAATGGAGGCTGCCAACAAAAACATGAGAGGATTGACTGGAACTTTCAGAAAGGAAAATTTAAACCCCAGATCCCAGTTAAGCATCTCATCCAGTCAGAAAACACATACATACATACAAGCAGTTTGCACTCAGGCAGAAGAGAGAAGATTGAATCCCTGGAAAAAAAGAAATAGAACTACTCCTGTCTTTGGACACCAGGTATGAAGAAGTCTACAGCAAAGCAACATACTAAAATAAGGGAGATTAAATAAAAATCTATTTTCTAAACTCTGGCTTAAATCTTCTAAGGATGACATTGAAAGGTTAGAAACCAAGACTACTCAGAGAACACAAAAACTCAAGAAAAAAAAAAGATGTACTCAGAGTCTCATATTTGGCAGAAGTCAAGTAAGATAACAATTTAAGAATATCCTTGGAATGTGATGGCTAGAAAGTCATTTGCACCTAAAAATAAAAGGAAAGATAAAGAAACTGGGTTTTGGGGACAATATTTTAACCCTAAGGAATTTCTAATCAGGCACGTCTATCACTGTGACTCATGGGTTACAAAAAAATGTGAGCGAGAAGGCATTTCTGGAATATTCCCATCATGTAACACAGATGACCACCCACTCTACATATGTGAAAAACAAGTCATGGGCAAGAATTCTAATGAGCCAAACTTTTAAAATTTAAATGTTAAACAATCCTGAAATGATAGCCTAAAATTCAGGTCTTAAATCATCTAAAGATGGCAGAAATATATAGATAAATTGATGAAATGACATCTGTTCTTAAAGAAAAATGGCAGGAAATGTTCATTATGGTTATTAAAACAGTTTTGTAATAACATTGTCAAGACTATGAACTCTTAATTCATGATATTAACCTAAAATGTAATAGAGATAACCTGCAAAGAATAAAGTTTTCATGTTTCTCATGGGGCATACTGAGGTCTTATCATGTGCTGCTACAACATGAATAGCATTTCTTGCCACACCCCTCCCTGCACCCTCTGTTCCAACTTCAGATCATTTTTGCCATATGCTGTACACTTTCTCATCTCCATCCCTCTCTCCTCTTCTGAGAATGCTTTCCTTTTTCTTATTCACCCTCTCGGGTCAACTCTTATTTATTCTTTTTTTTTTTTTGAGTTGGAGTCTCACTCTGTTGCCCAGACTGGAGTGCAGTGGCCGCTCCCGGCCACCGCAGCCTCGACCTGCTGGGCTCCGGCGATCCTTCCACATCAGCCTTCCAAGTAGCCGGAATTACAGTCATGCGCTACCACGCCCAGCTGATATTTTTGATTTATTGTAGAGATGAGGTCTCACTGCCCAGGCGGGTCTTGAACCCGCAGGCTCAGGCAATCCACTCACTTCAGCCTCCCAAAGGCACGGGATTACAGGCTGAGCCACGGAGCCCGGCTTCATTCTTAAATAGTAACTCAAGAATCTCGTCTGTGGAGCCTTTCCTCATCCTGTCAGGCAGATTTGTAGCTTCCTTCTTTGTGTACCAAAGCACTGTATTCTTTTATCTTCTATGGTATTTATCACACTGTATTATAATTTATATCTGTTGATATAAATATTTCCCCACTGTAATGAGGCAGAGACCATGTCACATTCAGCTTTGTAGTTCCAGAATCCAGAAGCCTTTCTGGAATACAGTGAGTACTCAGTAAGTGTGAGGTAAAAGAACTATAATTTGTGTATAAAGATTTTTATTCTATTCTCTCTCAATATTTCCCCCCAACTATAATTTTTTTCTTTTCATGGCTATCAATAAAAGTATCTTAGGAATCTTGATTAAGAAGCTTTGTTAATTCACATTTTTTTTCAACAAAGCAGTCAAATAGAGGTCTTGAATCAGAAAATTGATATATGTTAGAGCAAGGGTCTTAAAAAGAAGCTCAGGTCTATATGTAAAATTATTTTAATAACCCAGTACAACCACAGTTGCTTGCTCATTAATTATGATTTCTAAATAGTTTTGAGACTCAAAATAGAAGTTACCACATAATTATAGAGTATTATTATATAAGCATGTATAATTTGGGATTACCATTATCCAAAGAAAAATGTATGGAATCTCTTTTGAGCATATATATTTTTAAAAAGGGATGGTTTTTACTGAATATGGTATAATATAGTGGAGGGAGGAAATGTAAGAAAAAAATCCCACTTGTTTCAAGATGAATTTAGTATAGACTTCATTTAGCAACTACTAAATGCCAGAAACCGTGCTAGACACTGGAGACTCAGTAATGTGTGAGAGACATGGTTCTCTGACCTCACAGAACTTAAAATTTAGTGCGAAACTTGGCAAATTAAATACATAAATGCAAAAGACAAAAGTTAAGTATAAATTATCATAATTCCCATACAGGAAACAAACCATCAGGACGACGTGTTAAAGATTAGCAAGGGTGTATTTGTGTTACTTAATGCAGTCAGAAAAGATTTATCTAAGGGTCTGACATTTAAAGTAAGATCTGGAGAATGTGGGGTCAGTCCTGAAAGATCAGAAAAAGATTGGGAAGTCTGGCTATAAAGATAAACATATACAGTCCCTAAGATGAGAAAGAGCTAGTGTGTACAAGGAACTTAAAAATAAAAAAGTCAGAGTGAGGCAAGTAAGTGACCAAGAAGAGCCACAGACTCTGGACTACATACATACATCCATTTAGGGTTTCTTTTGAGTAATTAGAGTACTTCTGGACTAGCAGAAGTCAGATTATGCAGAGTATCATTGGCCAAAAGGAGTCTGGATTATATTTCAGAGACTTCAGAAATATTAAAAGGGTTTAAACAGCAAGTTGCATAATCTGATTGACATATTTTAAAGATCACACTGGTAGAGTACATGGAAAAGAAAGCAGAAGTAGCAAAAGGGAAATGTGGCTGCTTCTGTTATCCTAGTATGCAAGTGGAAGTTAATGATGGCTTGTACTGGCAGGGGAGAGGTAGAGATGTAGAAAGAAGCAGCAAGATTCAAGGATATAGTTTGAAAATAAAATCATTAGGGCTTGCTCATGGTTTGGAGGTGTAAGTGAGGCAAAGCAAAAGTCAAACATGATTCTCTCGTCTCAGATGAGGAAGACTGGAGGAGGGACATGCTAGAGAGGTTAAGAAGATTAAGAGTTTAGTGTGGAGTATATTTAACTTAAGATACTTATAAAGTACACAAGTAGATGAGGGAAAGATAAATGAGTCTGGAATTCAGGAGAATCTAGATTGGAGACAGAAACTTAAGAAGTGTTAGCATATGGGTGGTATTTAAAGTCTTGAAAGAGATAAGCTCCCCAACAGGATGTAAAGAGAAAACAACAAACCCAACAAAGTTCCAGAATTTACTAGTCAGTGGAGGAGAAACCAGTAGATGAAACTGAAAAGAAGAAAATGGGGAAACAAGAGAAAAGATCCAGAGATTACAGGGTAAATCAAACCAAGAAAGGTGAGTGTTTTAATAGGGGGTGATCAGCCAACTCTAATGAATGCACTAAAGGGTTGAGTAAGTTGACAATAAAAAATAATCCATATTTTTGATGAATTTGACAACACAAGGGTTACTGTGACTGTGAAAAGATCAGTTTTCAGTTGAATGGTGGAGGTAAAAGTGAAATAGAATTAAAATAGAAGTTGGGGTAGGAGTAAGGAGACAGCTGGTACAGAATTTCTGAGAAGTTCGTCTGTGGTCAAGAGATAAGGTAGGAGCTACATGGAATGTAAGGCCCAAAGAAAGTCTTCATTGGTTTGTTTTACTGGGATTGGAGGGAGACTGTCAGGAAGAGAAATCATAGAACATACTTGAATACAAAATGAATGATTCACTATATAAATGGAGAAATGGCTGATGCAGGAGAGAGACGGGATAAATTAAGAAAAGAAATATTTGAAAGATGAGAGGAGGCTTGACCAATAAGTGGAAAAATCTATATCCTTGATAGATGGAAGAATATTACCTCCATTTTAATAGGATCAAAAAGGAAGAGAAAATAGATGCAGATCTAAGAAGATTTGTAAATGTACTGTTAGGAGGATGGACCATTTCAATAAGATGGGGGGTTTTTTTGCCATGAAATAAATGAGGTTAGATAAATATGTGAATGTCTGGAGGTAGGGATATGAGAAGTTTGAAAAAAGGAAGAGGGCATAAATGAATCATTTTGGGATGTAGAAAACAAAATAGAATTGGGGGAAATGTTTGATGGTTGTGATTATGAATTTAGAGTAAAATTTGTCATCCCAGTTGTGTGATATTTTTCATCATCATGCTACTCCTCAGATTCAGACACAGAGAAATCAAGTGAGTGGGTTTTTACAAACCTGAGATTTTCCAGGTGAAAGTAGAGAGAAAAAAATGGACAGGTAGTTGAAGACACGGCAAGATAGAGATCAAAATACTGAACTGTGAAAAAAAGTTTTAATGAACAGAGACGTAATAATGAGACTGGAAGTCCCAAAGAGGGTGAAGACTTTCTGCAGAGTAGCTGAGCAAGTGAGAGAAGGAAAGGAGTTGGTATTCAAGTTAAATATTTCAAACCGTTACTTAGGAGATGCCACAGATTTGATGCTAAAGTCCATGAAGCAACAACAAAAGCAATCCACTGAATAGGAAGAGGCTTTAGAGTTGAGGTTATTAGGAAACCAAGAGGTCAGACTGGCCTTCTTTTTACAAAGGAACTGGAAGTAGGCAAGTTGTAAGAAGTCATGGCTACCCCATGAATGTTTGGGTAAACTGGCAAAATGGTTAGATGTTGAAGTATGACTTTAATCTTTAGTAAACAAGGGGAAACTAGCAAAAAAAAAGGCTGATTGTTGGGAGGAGTTGATGGGAATGTGGTACAGCACTAGGACATAAAGTTCAGAGCTACAGTGGGTTGTGCCAGAATGAGGTGGAATAGACGTGAATAAAGGCCACTAAGAGAAAGGACACCTGTTCTACCCAGTGACCCTGAGAACATGCTTGGAAGAACTGTGAAGAAAGTCTTATTCTTGGGAGACATCGAATTTTCAGTTAAGATGAGGAGATGGAGTTCTCTTCAGAGTCAGGGATGAGGAAGGAGGGGAGATCACCAGACACAGAAAGGGATGTTCAGCAGACACATCGGAAGAGTATGGGGACAGGTGTGGATGAAGTTGGAGGGGGAAGGCACACAGCAGTGTAAAGCTGGGACCTGCAGTGATAGCAGGGTAGGAAAGCAATGGAAAGCAATGACTGAAGTGAAGATGGGCGTGACGCATGGTGTTGGTTCTCAATTTCTTGGATAACAAAGATGACCTTAATTCCACTCCATAACTAGATCAAGATAAATTCTAGAACACGCTGAGTGATACGTCAGTTACAAAGTCATCTGCTCCTTTTGGTCACTGGCAGAAGAATGGCAGGGATGAGGGCATCGCCGATTGCCACTGGATAGCAGTGCCTTTACATTACTCAAAATAAACTGCCTTTTCCGTCTTCAACAGTCATGCATCATTTAATGATGGGGATATACATCCTTAAGCAATTTAGTTGTTGTACAAATGTCATAGAGTGTACTTACACAAACCTAGATAATACAGCCTACTACACACCTTGGCTGCATGGTGTAGCCTATTGCTCCTAGGCCACAAACAGTACAGCGTGTTACTGTACTGAATGCTGTAGGCAAGTATAACACAAAGGTATTTGTGTAACTAAATATATCTAAATGTAAAAAAGGTACAGTGAAAATATGATGTGAAAGATAAAACTGTGACACCTGTCTGGGGCACTTCCCATGGATGGAGCTTGTAGGGCTGAAAGTCACTCTGGGTGAGTCAGTGAATGAATGATGAGTAAACAGAAAGGCCTAGGACATCACTGTATACTACTGTAGACTAAATAAACACTGAATAGTTAGGCTACGCTCAATTTATTTTTAAAAATGCTTTTTTCTTCAATAATAAATTAACCTTAGCTTACTATAACATTTTTACATTACAATTTTTTTAACCTTTTGACTCTTTAGTATAACAGTTCAAAACACAAGCACATTGTACAGCTGCACAAATTTTTTTTCTTTATATCCTTATTCTATAAGCTTTTTTTCTATTTTTAAATGCTCTATTTTATTTCATTTTATTTTTTACTCCTTAAACTTCTGTGCTAAAAATTAAGACACAAGCACACACATTAGCCTAGGCCCACACAGGGCCAGAATCATCAATGTCACTGTCTCTTGCCTCCACATTTTGTCCCACCAGAAGGTCTTCAAGGGCAATAACACACATGGAGCTGTCATCTCTTGTGATCACAATGCCTTTTTTCTGGAGTACCTCCTGAAGGACCTGCCTGAGACTGTTTTAGAATTAACTTCTTTTTTATAAGAGTACACTCCAAAATAATTATTAAAGTGCATAGAATAGTAAATGTATAAGCCAGTGACATAGTCGTGTTTCATTATCAAGTATTATGTCCCACATATAATTGTATGTGCTATACTTTTAAGTGACTGGCAGCACAGTAGGTTTGTTTATGCCAGCAC
Organism: Carlito syrichta; assembly: GCF_000164805.1. Taxonomy (NCBI): domain Eukaryota; kingdom Metazoa; phylum Chordata; class Mammalia; order Primates; family Tarsiidae; genus Carlito; species Carlito syrichta. Next base: position 741,617 of record NW_007252930.1, read on the forward strand.
CACCACAGACCTGTGAGTAATACACTGTGCTGTGACACGACAGCTACAGCGTCACCAGGCGACAGGAATTTTCAAGCTCTATTATAATCTTATGGGACCGCTGTCATATATGTAGCTCGTCCTTGACATCATTATGCGGCACATGGCTGTACTTAGCTCAGTCTGAGAGAGTGTTTTTAAAAATAGGATCTTATCTCTGATGTGTCCTTCCCAAATTTGCTGCTCGTGGCCATACTTCTCACAGGCTCATGATAACAGTCACAGATGGGCTTGGCAAAGCTTTCCTAAGAAATGCACCACACTGCCTGTCCTCTAAGGGAAGGTCCTAGTGGATGATGATCTGTGTCCCAAAAACAGTTTCATTTTCAGGGACTGATAATGGAGGGGGAGAAAGAGGACCTGGATCTGTCAACTTCATCCTGTCTGGTGAAGTTTTCAATGGGAATGCATAGCTCTTTCATTTGTTGAAGACAAGCTTATTTCCCAACTGTGTTCAGACCCCAATTTGAAGAACCAGAAACAAATGATAGCATTTGCACAGCTCCAGTCAGAGCAACTTTTCCCCATGTTACCACCCGTCTCAGACCACTCTCATGCCATAATTCTCAAGAAACCAGAGGGAAGCAGAAAAATCCAACACAGCCATAGGAGAAGCTTAAGGAGGGAAAGGAAAAGAGTGCTGTCAAGCATTAAACACAGTAGCAAATATGCCAGGGCATCTGAGTAACAAACTAACAGCTATTCTACTGAACAAAAGAAATAGTTTCTCTTTAATGAAGAATACTAGAAGCCAGGCTCGGTGGCTCAGACTGTAATCCCGCGCCTTTGGGAGGCTGAGTGAGACTCTCAACTCAAAAAAAAAAAAAAGAAGAATACTAGAATCAGGCTCAGAATTAGACTGAGAAAATTAAAAATGTAATGCTTACAAGCAAAAATTGTGACATTTTAATTTTCCTGACTATATTTGCCCTCTTTGAGGAATATGAAGTTACTTTTCAACACCTATCTGCTCAAATTATATGCCACTTATCAAAGGAATAAAATATTTTTGTTATTTATGATAGAAAAAGAGGCTTCAAGGAGAGTTAAAATGCTTAAGAACTGTTTTTAAAAGGATTACATACATATGCATACATGCACTTAGTTTTTTTTAATGAGGAAATATAAAATGTGTTTGTTTTGCTATTTCTCTGACACTAAGATCTCTCTCTCTCTCCCCTTTTTCTTTCTTTCCCTTTCCCCTTCTCAACCTTACCTCTTCTTTCCACCCTCCTCTCTTACTTTTGTCTCTCCTTCCACCACCATTCTTGGTTTGCACCCAAAATGTCAGAATCCACATAGCTAAAACATACTATAGCATGCAGTGGTAAATGAGACCTAACAGCACTGGTTCGGGGAATTGGGGGCAGGGCAATTGGTTGACACCTTTGTTACATCATAGACAGATGCAAAATATTCAACCCCATTAGGCAATTACCTTGAAATTTGCAGGCACAAAGGAACAGGAGAAGCTGCCCCTGAAGTGAAGTTAAAGCATGTTAAATCTGAAAAAGTAGTGCATCGGCAGAGAGAGCAGATGGCCACACACACTGTGTGGCTTTCCTTTCCAACTCCTGACCTACAAAAGAGGTCCATTCTTGCTACTTTTCTGTAAGGACTAGTATGAGCCAGGCTGGAAACCCCTCTCCCTGGTCTCTGTGTCTGATTCCTCGTTTAATACTCTCCCACCAGCCTAGTATGCATGCATGGGCCCAAAGCCCGTTTCCTGCAGAACCACTTCTGGTGCCTCCTCTCAAGGTCTGCAGCAGCTGGTCTGACCCGCGGCTCTCTTGAGTCAAGGGGTGGTTTCTCTGAACTAGTGTGAAGGAGTGATCAGTAGAATTATTTCTCCATTTGAGCAGGCTTATCTCTTTTTTTCTGTAATTATTCTGAAACTTCCTGGCTGTGGGTTCTGTCTTCAACTCTGCAGCCTATAAATGGCAAATTGCTCATCTTTTTTAAAAAATAAAATTTAAATTGACAAAAATTGTATGTATTTATGGTGTGCAACATGTTTTTATATATGTATATATTGTAGAATAGCTAAGTCAAACTAATTAACATATGCATTACCTCACATAGTTTTTATGTGATGAGAACATTTAATATCTACTTTCTTAGCAGTTTTCAAGTATACAAGACATTGTTATTATCTAGAGTCATCAGGATAGACAACCAGTCTCTTTGTCCGTCATGTCAAGGCAGTAGTGATATATTTTTTTCACTGTGAAACAGTAATGAGGTAAGGATCAAACAGACTTTAGGGGAACAGAAGAAACAAAGAAAGAATAAAATGAAATATAAAGGAAATAAGCACAGGCAGAGTTGGGCAAGAGAAGTACAAAGGGTACAAATTTTTAAACACTAGATGCAGAGTCATCTCCAAATTTTTCTACAAACACAGAAGTCCCTGAGGATGTGTGTGGGTTTCCAGCTGCAGATTTCATACATTGGACTTAATCATCACCCCTGGTGACCTTGCCACCTCGGTGTCCCACCTGGTGGCCTGAAAAATTACCCAGTCTGCTTCTGGGCTAGAGACAGTCCTGGATGACAGGGTTGTTGAAGGGAGCCAGGGAGGAGTGGTTATTACATGGTTCAGCTCCTCCAACTTATTTTATTATTACTGTTGGAGGCCAAATATAGAAAGGAGAATAAGCCACTCCAAAAGAAAATCTCGAAATTTCTTTGTGGTATGTTTATTCTCCTATATTTGCCCCAACTTTAAGTTTAAGTGCAATGAAACATCTGTAAAAATGATATTTTAAAAATGGAGGTAATGGTGAGATAGGGCATTTTAAAATTCTTAAACCATGTACATTATTCTATTGATTTCTTCTATTGAAATATTTTTTTAAATGCCCAGCCATTCATTTAAGAAAAACATTTGAATTCTCTCTCTCTCTCTCTCTCTCTCTCTCTCTCTCTCTCTCTCTCTCTCTCTCTCTCATCACTCCACCTGCTTTTGCTAAGAAAAAAAGGCAGGCTATTGCTTGATTTATTTAGTCACAGTTTCGGTGCCATTTGAATTAATATTTGTAATTTAAAGTTATGTTTCCCTCAGGCTTGATAAATTATATAGTTTATTAATATGTCTTTATTTTGGTTTATCTAAAGGTAAATGAAACAGCCGAAACATAATGCTATGTGGGTGTTATTCTGACCATCACAGTCATCTTCACAACTGGCACCAAAACTGTGACTAAATAAATCAAGCAATAGCCTGCCTTTATTCTTAAAGGTGGTTATAATCAAATTAGCTATGCTGCAATTCAGTTCAATAACAGGGAACAAATGTGGTCAGACCTAACATTTTACATGCACATATACATTTAAGCTGAGGGTGTCTTATTTTCTTCACTTTCACCCATTCATTATATTTACTGATTGCCTACTATGTGCCAGCATCCTGGTAAATATAGGTTCACTGTGTGTCTTAGTCTGTACAGACTGCTGTAAAAAAAAATAGACTGAATGACTTATAAACAACAGAAATTTATCTCTCACAGTGCTGGAGGCTAAGAAGTTTAAGATCAAAGTGCCAGCAGATTTGGTGTCTGGTGAGACCCCAATTTCCGGTTCATAAGTGACTTATTTTTCCACTGTAATCTCACATCATGGAACGGACAAAAGAGCTTTCTAGGACCACTTTTATGAAGGCATTAATCCCATTCATGAGGGAAAAGCCCTCATGACCTAATTACCTCCCAAAGGCCCCACCTCCTAATACCATTACCTTGGAAGAGAGGATTTCGATGCATGCATTTTAGGGAACACAAACATTCAGACCATAGTGCAATGGTAGCAGTTTCAGGGCTTCTGTAATCAGGCAACTACAGCCTAGAAGTGGATTTAGAAAGACAGTTGAGTAGAAACAGGTACATACAGACAGGACTCCTAACGTAGACTGGGGTCAGGGAAGTCTTATAGAGGAAGTAATCTCTTAGCTTGTGCTAGTGGAGAATGGGAATTAACCAAGCAAAAGCAGGCCGGGTAAGCGATGCCAGAGGGTCCACCATTTGCAAAGCATATGGTGACTGACCAGAGTGGGAGGGGAAGTCAGAGAAAGTAAGTAGAGGCCAATGGCCATGAAAAGTTGAGCATACCATATTGAGATATCACTCTTTCCTGACAGCAATCGATCCTCCAAAGACTTTGAGGACTAATGAAAATGGATCACAACGACTATCTAAATAAGTTAAAGTCATCTAACAGACAATTTAGGATAATTTTTAAAGAAAAAAATGCATAGTTCATTAATCTACATTTTGCATAAAGTTTGCAGCATCTTTAGAACAAAAATCAAACCAAGATTTCAGAAATGCTGTTCGTGTTTATTGTGGGAATTAATGACATATATGTTCCACTACTGATAAAATAAACAAAACTTTAATTTATAAGTTCAGTTCTGAAATTCTAACTGACTCTAAGTTTATTTTTTGAAACATTTCTCAGGCATCACTCTTCAACATGCAAATTTTAAAATGTTTGGCATCAGATTTCTAATAAAAATCTAAAATATTTATAACAGTTGCTAATGATTAATGAAGATCTCTTCTGAAACCCATATGTTAATTATTCATATTATCCTCTTTTTTTAATCCTTACCAGAGTCTGTTCTAATTTCCTTATTTATAAAAATGTATTAATTTCCAAATATTAAACACATGATGAAAATAATATTTGTAGGATGGTTGTCTTCTCTATAGCTACCTGTTACGCATCAGCAGCCATATAAATTTAAGAAAAAAAAGTATATTTCTAACACTTCCAGAAATAAATTTAAAAAGACATTGTTTATGTTTGTGTTAAAATTACAAAATTAGCACTGTTATACAATGAAAATTAAAATTTCACAAGAACATAATATATTTTATTTAAAAGTTAAATACCAATAAAACAGCTATACCATTTACAATTCCATATGGAGTCAGATGAAGAAGCTAGTTAAGAAAACAGCTTAGTAATAAGTATTAATGACAGTATGTTAGGAAGAACCTTATAGTACTGACATGGAATCATTTTGAATTTTAAGAAAACAAAGAAAAATGATCAGTTTCTATATACATCACAACCAAAGCACATCTTCTAAGTAATTATTTTGTAAACAAATATTTTCTATAGTACAGCATAAAAGGCAAGTAAGCAAAAATATTTTAAGTGTTAAAATATCTGATTTTGACAAAAAGTGCAACACTAATACCAAGGAAGATATCACTAGCAATGCTTAAGCAAAATGCCTTTTTTAATTATCTGAATCAGCCTGGCTTATTTCATAATTTTCTGATTTCTTGTCTTAGAGAAAGGAAAGGGGAAAATAAGAGCTAACATATGTTACTTCTTATGTTACCTCATTGAATAATTTAATATTCACAATCAGCCAGACAGTAGATGCAGCCCCCTTTCACAGAAGAGAAGAAAACTTCTCCATGTTATACTGCTGGCCAAGGAATCAAACCAAGATCTACTCTTTACTGCATGTATAACCTTTCCTTATATGAGTCTGCTTAAATTCACGAACTAAGAAGTGAAATTTTATTTTGAGTCCTTTTTCTGTAGCCAGAGTCAACAATCTTGGATGTGATAACATCCTCACTCAGTTTGCTTTAATTGCCAAGCAATTAAAGAATATGTTAATTTTAAGAGAACCTAGTATGTCTATAATATTTTTTCCATGTACCAAGGGGAATTAATACAAAATTCTTTAAATAGCTATTGTGCTAGTGAAGGTTAGATTTGGGCACATTCACAGAAAACCCTAAATTTAGTGGATACAAGTTTATTTCTCTCTCATATAAGGAAGGCCAGAAACTTACAGCCTACAACTGGGAAGGAAGCTCCATTAGGGACCCAGACTCCTATCTTTCTGTCTCACAACTCTAGTGTATGGATTATATACAATCGCCTCATGGTCTAAGATGAATTCTGAAGCCATCTTACAAGCAAATAAAAATTAAAGAAGGGCCAAAGGGACATTTTTAGCTGAGACCATTCTTCCCAGAAGTCTCATAAACAACCTCGACTAACATCTTGTGGCTCAGAACTGTGCTGCATGATTACACCTAAATGCAGAAGAATAGGAAATATGAACTTTTATTTCAGATGGCCAAGTGTCCAAGTTAGAGTTCTGCTGCTAAGAAGCACAGAAAGAATGGATGTTAGGGCTCAACAGTATTTGGAAGTTGATATACGTGCAATGTTTTAAAAAGTGATAATCAAATTAAATATTTTTGCCTACAAAATTAAGTCTACACTTAGGTGGACTTTCAAAATCCCTGACATCTTGGTGTTTTACAACTGTGCCTCCACGCCATGCCTCATAATCCTTCAGCACCCGTCATACCCAAACATTTCAGAAAAAGGCTGACTCTGCGTTGCACTGACTCAGCAGTAGTCACATCTATTCCCTCTTCCCATCTCATTGCCTAGCACGGTGCCTCACATAGCAGTCACACAATGTTTCATGAACATCTGCACCCACCACAGACAAGGCATTATGTTAGATGCAGGTGAAAAGATAACAAAGACAACTCAAAAACATCCTCAAGGATCAATACATCTCAATTCAACATACAAAATAGAGACAATCATTCTGCCCTGTTTAAAGTAAGTTCTTGGAACAAAGCACAAAGTTGAGTATTGTAGAGGCCACAGAGTAAGTAAGACACTGACTAGTCTCTAAGGGAGTTTCTAATGAAAAAGAAAGATGAAGTACATACAACTAAATACAATTCTAGGAGGAGACTGAAAATCAGAGAGAATGTACAAAAAGCATTCTAGAACCCAAGAGTGTAGATAACAACACACACACACACACACACACACACACACACACACACACACACACACACACACACACCAGGGAAGACAGCTGTTCTAAACGGCTAAATGAAAAAGGATGGAATTCAAGCCCAGCTGGTCTTTTCTTTTTGATTCACAAACCCATGTATGGAAGGCCTGAATAAGTAGGAGAGACCAAGTTAGCCTTAATTGTGTTTTTATTAACTTGACCAGTTCAATGACTAATCCATCTCTAAATTGGATGGTTTTATAGGTGCACATTTAGGTTCTACCATGCCACATTAAAAATAGTTATTAAGTTGATTAAAACTAAACTAATTTTCAGGATCCATTGTAAACATTTTTTTTTCATGCTTGATGTGCACTTAGAGAACCTGTGAAAGGTATTATAATGTGAGCAAGTTTCAAAAGTAAGTTAGCTGAATGCCAAATGGGAACCTGTCATGAAATGCTGGAGGTTTTGAAGCAAATGCCTTAGTAAAATTTTGCACATAGTTGCAAGGAAGGAAAAACAGCTTTGTGATCTTCCTTCGATAGTCAGACTTTTTAAAATGTATAATGGCTCACAGGTTAAACAAGGTATGGAAAGTTTAAAGAGCCACAAAAAAACTTCAAGAGTTTTCAAGACTACACTTTACGAGGTTAAATGAAAGGAAATGGACTCATTTTTCGCCTAAAAATAAAACAGCTAAAAGAGGACATTTACCAGTTTTTAAATATATTTAAAAATTGAGTGCTTAATCGCGAGTCATCTGTAGGCAAGCACAAGACCATGACTTTCTCCTGACCACTCTGCCTGCAGCCTGGTTCCCAGCAACATCTTGCAAAGGCAGCCGTTCACTCATAATCTCTCATCATGTCCTCATCACTGAAAAATCAAGTGACTTTTTTCAGTCCCCATTCTACTTCAACTTTCTTTGCTGCTCTCCTGACTTAAATCTCCTAACAGGGTGTGCTCCAGATTTGTTCCTTCTATATTTCCACCAGAAATGGTGTTGCTCCCACCTCTAACTCTGCCCCTGTGTGCTTCTTCAGTCGCCATCATTGATCCCTCATCCTTCGGCTATTTTTATAGGTTTTTTTGTTCCACCCAGTTTTTTATTGCTATAAATGTTCTGTCTGGCAGCTTCTACCCTTTCTGTGGGTTTCAATGTTCAGATCTATGCTATGACTTTTAAATCAACATTTACAGCCCCTTATCTCCTGAATTTCCAACTCGCTACATCGCAATGTTTGTAATGTTTCAGATCCAGTGGTCCAGAAACTCAACCTACTCTCATAGTTTCCCATCCTCTCGACTTCCTGTGTCCCTCATCTCAGCTATTCCCTGTCCTTGCTTGTTACTCATGCTGGAAACGTCAGAAAGATGTGCCAACACTCTGATCAAATACCCATATTGGTCTACTCCTGCCATATCTCCAAAACCCAGCCCTCCACATTATCCAATGGTCTTTTACTTAGTCCATCAATATAGACTTGTGTTTTGGGGTTTTTTTAATCTGTAGTTTTTCACATGTCCAATTCATTCATCATATTGCCATCATATATGTACTTTAAATAGAGGTGTCATTAATTCACTTCCTAGCTGGTAAACTTTAAGCTTTCCGAGGCTCTTGGGCATCTGTAACTCTAAACTTTTTAATATAAGATTCACAATGTCCTAGTCTTAAATTCCTATAATTTTTTCCATCTTATCTATAGCAAGCAAACAGAAATTGAACTGCCACATGATCCTAACAGTTTTTACTTTGTCTACCTTTGCTCAAAATGTTCTGTCATCCTTAAATAGAATTTCCTCATCTCTACCTTTTAAAATCAAAACGCTTCATCAACAAAGTCCAAAATGCTTTGTGCCTCACTTTGGCAAGAAAGGACAGTAGTTGGATGAAATTCACATGGAAAATATCCAAAATACAAAATCTAAACTAAGAGAAACCTAACGAAAAACACAAAGAAGAAATGTTTTTAAATGTTGTAAGTCTGTGGCAATGAAACAAATTCAAAAAGTATTGCAAATCACTTTTTCTTTCTTTTTTTTTTTCTTTTTTTTAATTTTAAAGATGTGGGGTACAATTCAGGGTTAGGTGTACAAATGTTCATTATGCAGATACTTGTTGATGAGGTGTACCCATCCCTCTCCTGGCAGTTTCCCTCAACTGCCAATCCCGCCCCCCTTCCCCGGCAGTTTCCCACTACTGCCAATCCCTTTCTTATAGTATTATAATTGTTCAGGGTCCGCTTATGAGTGAGAACATATGGTCCTCTGTTATTTGTTTCTGTGATAGATCACTGAGTATGATAGACTCTAAATCCATACAAGTTGCCGTGAAGTCTATATGTTTGTCCTTCTTTATGGCCACATAATATTCCACTGTGTATATGTACCACATTTTTTAAATCCAGTTCAACTTCAATGGGCAGCATGGTTGGTTCCATGTTCTTGCTGTTGTGAATAGAGCTGCAACAAACATGTGTATGCAGGTATCTTTTTTGTAGAATGATTTGAGTTCCTCTGGGTATATTCCCAATAGGGGGATTGCTGGGTCATATGGAAAGTCAATTTCTAGTTGTTTCAGAAATCACCACACTGTCTTCCAAAGAGGTTGCACTAGTTTTCATTCCCACCAGCAGTGTAGAAGTGTTCCTTTTTCTCCACATCTTCACCAGCATCTGTTGTTGTTTGTCTTATTAATCATGGCCTTTCTTGCTGGGGTTAGGTAGTACCTCAATGTGGTTTTGATTTGCATTTCTCTGATGATTTGCAAATCATTTTTAACACAACAGTTTTGGAAGGGCCTTTGAAATGTGAGGTGAGCAAGGTGAGACATTATATTATCTCTGATGATTTTTCTGACATTATATACTATTAATTTCTATTAGTTTCTTCTATTGATTGACTATATTATTATGGCCTTGGAAAATAATTGTGAAAACTTAAACAAAATAAATCCCTTTTTATCTGCTATGCTGAAATGATCTCACTGAGATCTTACACCCATAAGAGGGTAAAACCTCTTTATTGGCTAGGGAATGGATTCTTTGTTGTCCCACAGAGAAGCTTCACTATTCAATGCCTCTCCTTCCTTAGAGTTCCTGAATCAGAGATGGGAGGAACAAGATCTCATATCTGCAATCTTATCTGGATTGCCCCAAACTTGTTGTATCTGAAAACAATACATTTTAAAACATATTTCAACATATTTCAAGACCTCTAAAAGTATTCTAATTTTTGTGGCTCTCTTTACTGATAAACTTAGATAAGGAATTCAGCATTATCAATACAGTTTTGTTTCTTAAACTAATTTATACAGTTCTTTTAAAAAGTGTTTCTATAATTAAATGTTGTCAATTATCTAATCATGTCAAAAGACTGTCAATAAAGTATTATTAATGGTGATGACAACAGACCTTAAAGTGATGAAAATATTTGTTATTACTTATTCTGCTCCATATGTTTACTTTCAAATCTTCTTGGTTCTTGAGCACCAGAAAAATGCTGAAACTCCTGGAGGTTTTGAATAGTTCATAACTAACATTAACATTTTATGAAACCCAATAAACACGGAAAATGATTCTAAAAACTTAATAACTCGGGAAGAGACCAGCTTATTATGTAATTGTCAGGTCAGAATTTTATCAGCCTAAAACTCTACAAGAATGATTTAAAGATTCACTCCTTCTTAGGAAAAAAGTAGAATTATATATATTAGCTCCTAGGCAGGTTTTCTTCTTTTAACCAGCTTTTCAAAATTATATTGTTTTCTTGTGGGGTAAAAAATAGCTGAGATACTGAAGTCAAAGTGAAACTTAGCACAAAATTATGATGATATGATAAAGATATTGTATCTTTAGCCCTGTCATCATCCTCAATAAAAATAAAAAACTTTACTAATTGTGAACTCAGAAGTTGCTACAGAAAAAATAAACTAGTTTTAAGTATGTTGTGACATTTTATAACTCAACACTTCAAAATTGCCTCTTTTTTCATTTTTTATTTTTTGAGTTGGAGTCTCACTCTTTCACCCAGGCTTCCCTTCTTTCTTTCTTTCTTTCTTTCTTTCTTTCTTTCTTTCTTTCTTTCTTTCTTTCTTTCTTTCTTTCTTTCTTTTTGCTTCATTCACTCACTCACTCAACCATTTATTAAATATTTATTTGGCATCTGTTACCATGAAGCACTGAGAGGTAAAACAGTGGTAAAAATAAAATTACTATCCTAAAGGTGCATATTATCTTATTTCCTAGTAATATGTTAATACCAAATTATCAGCGCCAAAGAGAATAATTTTCTAAAAACTCCTATTACAAAAATTTTCAAGAAATTGAGGATAATTCTATACCAAAAATTTAAATAAACAAACAAATGTCTAGAAGAAATGGACACAGAATCTGAAATGGGATCAGAAAGACAAAGGACAAAAAATATTGAAAAACTGTCAAGAAAATTCCTATACTGGTTAACTTGCAGGAGAGCATCAAAGAAACACAAAGATCAAATTTAAAAATGAATGCAAAAATATAGGTGATAGATAACAGAATAATACTTCTAGCTTCTTTATAGTTTATACAGTGTTTTCATGAGTGTCATTTCTTCTAATTTCAGCTTCTTTAGGTAAGGTACTTATGGCTGTGTGTCTGTGTGTGTGTGTGTGTGTGTGTGTGTGTATGTGTGTGTGTGCGTGTGTGTGTGTGTGTCTGTGTTTCTGTCTATTTTTTTAAGCTAAATGATTGTTTCTTTTCCTGTAGGACCTTCTTTCCATCTCCAAAGACACTGAAAATTCATCCATCTATGTCTAAGTTAAAATGACAAGACATGTTTTCCTTGATTTATTAGTAAACAACTAAATAGCAACATTAAGCTTTTAGGAAAAGATTAACAACATTGCACTGTAGTACCTGTCATGGTAATTTAAGTAAAAGCTGTTAAAAATGTTCATTCTTTATAATAGAGCATTCAATAGTCTGCCTAATGGATCGAGAGATGGTATGAAATACCTTTGGAACTAGGGCAGCATGATAAGATGTAGTAATGCTTTAGTCCAAAAAGCAACTTGTTTTAAAAATGGCTAAATACTGAATGTAAGCTATCAATTGTCTTTTCTCAATTTTCATTAGAATTTTTCTGTGTTCAAAAGTCTTAAGTCTATATTGTATATAAAACTGAGTTTATTTGATACAACTGAAGGCTACTCATCCAATTTTGCAACTCTCCTTAATTTTTCTATCTGGAGGTAATTGCCTATATGTAAACAAATGCTCCTTTTAAGTACTAAAACAATAGTCAAATATAAGAATATGCAACTGTGAGAATAATGATTATTCCTATATTGACAGTGGTAACATAAATCATTGATGAATAATATCATGTTTTTCAGTTACATAGGAAACAATAAGAGTAAAGGTAGAACCTGAAAGCTTATGTTATGTCTTTTCACCAAACATCACAATGCATCTTCCAGAAACTGTGTTCAATCTATCCACCAACATAGATTTTGAGACTTTTTAAAATCTTTCATAGTTTGTTCAAGTAATGAACTTCTTCATTCTGGGTCTGAATTAATATGAAAGTTCATCTGTCCCAGAAATTTAGTTTCTGAACTTTTCTTTGGAGACCAGGCTCACACCTTTATAAAAACCTACGTCAAGGTAATATTTGCATTCTAAATTTTTCTCCTCTGATTACAGAGTTGAACAGCATGTGAAATTGGCATCTGTAAATGTTTCAATTATAAGCACTTCTGTGAAATAAACATTGATGAATCATAAATATGTATATATTTTGTTTGGATAATTTGTTTATTTGCATGGGTCCTTGCTAATATAGTACCCACATTTTACCAAATCAAAATTATTTCATTTGGAAAGAAATGAACACATACTAGCTCACAACATAATAACATTAACCTAGATTTTAAATATATCTAAATTATAAACTGGTGGATTTTGAGCATAAAAGATACACTCAGGAGATCAATCAATATCAAAAAAGGCAACTTCAGGAAAGCAGAAGTTGAATGCTATTCATTGTAGACTGTTGACTGGAACATCAGCAAAGAAAAGGTATGTCCTTTTTAATTTTTTTTAAGTACAGAAAATGAATCTGCTTATATTATGAAATGGAATAAAATCTCAGGAAGACTAAGTCATCTAGGGAATGTCCAGCATGTATGGAATACATTTAGACAACCAATAAATTAGCATGCTCATGTAGCAGAATATGTGCAAGTGAGCCACGGTGGATTGAAAAGGGTTTTGTCGGTTTTCCAAACAGAAACCTTCACAGCAAAGAAGCATGAACCTTGGGAGATGAGAAAAATAAACCATGCAGTGTGGAAATCTGTTATTGGAATTTGTATTTATGTTTACTGTTCATTTAAAAATTAGAAGGAATAACTCCTTATTATTATGCAAATTTAGGTCAATTCTAGTGCCCTTGCTTGGCTCCTTCAGTGGGTGGTGTGAGCCATATTGTACTCATGATAGACTAATGAAAACCTGCATGGGTAACAGAGGAACCCTATTCATCAGCTTACAGCATATTCCAATGGATTGCAGAGAATGTATACTCAAGAAAGTAGATTTAGGCCAGGTATGGTGACTCACATCATAATCCCAGCAATTTGCTCAAGTCCAGGAGTTCAAGACAAGCCTGGGCAACATAATGAGACCTTGTCTCTACAAAAAATTAAAAAATTAGCCGGGTGTGGTAGCACATGCCTGTAGCCCAGCTACTCAGGAGGTTAAGGCGAAAGGATCACCTGAGCCCAGGAGGTTGAGGCTACAGCTATCCAAAATTGTGCCACTGCACTCTAGCATAGGTGACAGATTGAGACCATCCCCCACAAAAGAAAAGAAAAGTAATAAAGCAGATTTAAGGTTTTATTTTTAATTTTTTCCTTTTATTTTCAAATTTTAACTAAGCTATTCTGCACACAAAGAATAAAGGCTTTAAAAGATTACTGCAATAAAACTGTCAGCTAAAAGAGATTCCAATAATAATAATAATAATCAGAAACAAACAGCAGTAAGAAGGCAGTGTTGCCATTTCTCCTCTTCTAATGATCAGTCCACCAACCACATTATGGGGCAAGAAAACAAAGATGAATAACATCTGAGGAGATGTAGGGCCAGTTTTTTGCAATCTTCAAAAAGACTATTTGAAATGTAGATTTGCATTCACTATTGGTTATGATACACCATATTTAAGTGTATATTTTGCCTTGAAGATAAGTAGTACACTTGCCTTATGATACACTATTTTTATTATTTTAAATTTAGTTATGCAATTATTATATCATTATAATATTTATTATATAATATATCATGCAATATATTAAATATAGCATGTATGGCAATAATATATAAAAACAGGCATTTACTAAAAGTTGATGTTCTAAATATTTTTACTGAAAAGGGTCTTTGACTAAAAAATTGTATGATGTGCACTAGAAAACCAAATAAAGCAGCTCATGGTTTATTATTCAAACACATAATAGAGATCTCTGCAAATTCATATTCTTAAGCAAAGCAAACAAGGACAGGCACACTGGCTCATACCTGTAATCCCAGCAATTTGGGAGGCCAAGGCAGAAGGATTGCTTGTGCCCAGGAGTTTGAGACCAACCTGGGCAACATATAAAGACTTCATCTCTACAAAAAAGTAAAAATAAAATAAAATAATTAGCCAGGTGTGGTGGTGCATGCCTGTAGTCCCAGCTACTTGAGAGGCTAAGGCAGAAGGATCACCTGAGCCCAGGAGGTCAAGGCTGCAGTGAGCCATGTTCATGCTACTATACTCCAGCCTGGGCAATAGAGTGAGACCCTGAAAAAAAGGAAGCGAGGGAGGGAGGGAGGGAAGGAAGGAAGGAAGGAAGGAAGGAAGGAAGGAAGGAAGGAAGGAAGGAAGGAAGGAAGGAAGGAAAGAGGAAGGGCAAACAAAAAACCCCAGAGAGAAACAGTTAGTACAGTGACAGTGCCTTTGATGCTAGTCCCTGAACTTCAGTAAACTGATCTCATTGCTCTATTTGATGTAGAACATTTATTTTCATGACTGAGGCATACACTCCAGTACTATACAAAGAAGAAAGGAAAAAGGGAGAAGGAAAAAGGAAGAGATAGAAGGAGAAATTTTAAAAAACAGGCATATATAAAAACAAAAAGAACGATAGAAAAAGCAGCAAGACAGAAAGACAAAACAAAAGACAAAAAGGCAGACAGAAGGAAAAACAGAAAAAAATGACAAGACAGAAGGAAAGAACAGAAGGAAGAACAGAAGGAAAGATGGACAGAAACAAAGACAGAAAGAACAGCAAGCACCAACCTTCTAAGACGGATGGCCACTCCTGCACCCACTGGCCCTCTTTGGAACTGGGGAATGCTGCAATGCCCAGGACAGCCTGGTATCCTCACGCCCCCTTTCTCCTCCACACTTCACCAGCCTTGCCCACCTCTCTCCATCCACAGGAAAATTCCTATATGCTCATTTTTCTTCATGCCACAGGAATGAGCACAAGGCCACAGTTTCCATTGCAAAGAAGACAGAAAGAAAGAAAACAGTGAGTAATTTATAATACGAGTTAATTAGTTCTTTAAATGGAAGAAACCTTAACGGATAATATGTTTCCAAAACATAGGGCACACATGCAGCACAAACTCTGCAAAGTATGATTTATTTATACACATGGATAACTGTGGGTAGCAACTATGACAAAGAGCAGGAGAAAGAAGTGCTACAGTTACCTAAAACAGAGTCAACATGTGTTCCAAAGAAATTTAGAATATTGATTTAATATACAACAGACAATAATCTGACCCATAATAGGGACATCAAGGAGTAATTCACAGATTCAAACTCAAATCATCTCAAGCATTCAGGAATCTCCAGCTTTTTATACCTATTTCTTCTCACTTTGCCTTCAGGAGTTCAGGCTTCAGGAACCACTCCTCTCCAGTGTCACAATCATCCTGTATAGGCCTGAGCTCCAAACAAGGACATGGCTTGAGCTCCAAACAAGGACATGGTCTTGCAAAGCCACTGGAATGGTACGAAGAAAATCATAGAGCTTGGGAAATACCCGATGAATGAATGTGAATGAATGAATGAAGGTACAGTGTGCCTAGTTACTATGGGTTCCTTGCCTTATTGTCCCTCCTGACATCAGCATACTGAAGGGAAGTAAGGTCAGTGCCCTGTCCTCATCAGAGTTCCTGCAAATTCTACACAGTGTCTTATATATGAAAAGTGTACTCTAAATTATCAGTTGTGTCAAATTTTTCAGAAAACAAGAGAAAAACTGTATGAACTTCAAGGAGCAGATTCCATTTTACAGCTTATCCTTACTAACAATGTGCACATGAGCACCAGGACTGCAAGGCCCCACCGGGAGGTGGCTGCACAGTCACTCCGACACAGTGATTTCGTTAATGAGTTTACAGAGCCTGTCAGAAAAGATGCAAAGTCCAGCAATTATGTCGTCCTCCAGTGAAATGCATCTCTCTGTCCACTGTGTTGTCAGCCTTAGAATTTAGTCTTATTTAAACCAAGGGCCATCTGTCAGTTACTACTTTGTCAAGAAATATTCCCCTTTGGCAAAAATGTCCTAATCTTACTGGAACCACTGAGTCTTTCAGCTATAATCATACACCTAAAGAGATTAAATATCATACCATATTTTGTCATTTTAAATCCGTTTAAAGTGACTATTGAACCTTTGCTTTGATACTCAGGAACACAAGTTAAAGGGGAAAATTATACTCTCAAGCCTATCCACCTACTGTTAGTCTAAAGTATAATTATTGTTATTAGGGATTAGCAAACAAGTAAATGCCTTTTAATTAACAGAAGGAAAAAAAAACTGACTGAAACAGAAAAAATTACTGTTTAACTAGAAAATAATGAATACCACGTCTCATATCAATTTATTTCATGTATGTAAGCTTAATTATAAAGTATTCTATATTGGTATGATTTTATTATTCTTTATCACACTTCAAAATATAGTACAAACACAAACATAAATTGACCACATGTGATTTCAAATATTGTATATCTTCTTAACAGCTGCATTTTTACCATAAGGGCTGTACGTGGGATATCATCATTATAGAAGAAAGAAATGTTTCTTCTTCAAGATTTGATGAGCACAAGGAAGAATCAAGAGAAACTGGAGTTACTAAAGAGGGACTGAGAGTGGGGAAATAAGAGTTGAAAACACCCATCAGGCACTATGCTCACCCATCGGGCACTATGACTGTGCAGCCACCTCCCGGTGGGGCCTTGCAGTCCTGGTGCTCATGTGCACATTGTTAGTAAGGATAAGCTGTAAAATGGAATCTGCTCCTTGAAGTTCATACGGTTTTTCTCTTATTTTCTGAAACATTTGACACAACTGAGAATTTAGAGTAAACTTTTCATACATAAGACACTGTGTAGGATTTGCAGGGACTCTGATGAGGACAGGACACTGGTATGATATTTAATCTCTTTAGGTTTATCAGAAGCCTAAACCTCACCATCGCACAATAGACCTATGTAACAAACCTGCATATGTACCCCTTGAATCTAAAATAAAATAAGAGCCGGGCTCGGTGGCTCAGCCTGTAATCCCACGCCTTTGGGAGGCTGAGGTGAGTGGATTGCCTGAGCCCACGGGTTTGAGACCCGCCTGGGCAGCAAGACCTCATCTCTACAATAAATCAAAAAATCAACCAGGCATAGTAGCGCACGCCTATAGTTCTGGCTACTTGGAAGGCTGAGGCGGAAGGATCGCTGGAGCCCAGCAGGTCGAGGCTGCAGTGGCTGGGAGCGACCACTGCACTCCAGTCTAAGCGACAGAGTGAGACTCCAACTCAAAAAAAATAAAATAAAATAAAAAAAGATTTGACCACCTTAGTAGTTGTGCTGTCTGTTTGTCCACACAGCTTGACAAATCACATTTTTTCAGCAGGAAGAGATAAAGCTTTTAGAGTCAGACAGACTTCTCCCTAAACAGACAATTCAGATCTTTCTGGCAGAAGCAGATATTATAGAGTTATGTGGCTGTCAAAATATTCTTAAATTTTTCACATTTGTGAACACAATATTGCTTTTCTCTGACTGAGCAAACAGGCACCAAGTTTACAAGTTTATTTTTGAAAAACACTTTTGAGCCGGGCTCGGTGGCTCAGCCTGTAATCCCGTGCCTTTGGGAGGCTGAGGTGAGTGAATTGCCTGAGCCCGCGGGTTCGAGACCCGCCTGGGCAGCAAGACCTCATCTCTACAATAAATCAAAAAATCAGCTGGGTGTGGTGGCACATGCCTGTAAATCCAGCTACTCGGAAGGCTGAGGCTGAAGGATCGCTGGAGCCCAGCAGGCCGAGGCTGCAGTGGCCGGGAGCGGCCACTGAACTCCAGTCTGGGCGACAGAGTGAGACTCCAACTCAGCAAAAAAAAAAAAAAAAAACACTTTTGACTCTTTGTAATTGAATATTATTTTTCATATAGACTGACGAAAATAATTATGTTCACAAATTATCATATTCTTATGTGTAAATGATCACAGGGTTAAGGTAAACTTTGACATTTGTGTTTAACATGTATCTTTTCTTCACAAGGAAGTTTTCCAACCCCAAGAAATAGCCTCTGTTACCGTTTTGTGTTAGTTTATGGAATATAAGAAAATATATTTTATGAGTCTAATGAGAACGTCTAGGTCAAAAAAATGAAAATCAAAACAAAACTTGGTAAAATCACAAAATAAAAGATTAGAACTGTTTGCAAAGTCACACACTTATTCCATGTGTATTTTTATTAGAATGTAATAAGTGACTGTTTCATCTTTTTATTTTTTTTACTTTATTTTTTTTTTGAGTTGGAGTCTCACTCCGTCATCCAGACTGGAGTGCAGTGGCCGCTCCTGGCCACCGCAGCCTCGACTTGCTGGGCTCCGGCAATCCTTCCACCTCAGCCTTCCAAGAAGCCAGAATTACAGGCATGCGCCACCACGCCCGGCTGATTTTTTGATTTATTGTAGAGATGAAGTGTCGCTGCCCAGGTGGGTCTCGAACCCGCGGGCTCAGGCAATTCACTCACCTCAGCCTCCCAAAGGCTCAGGATTACAGGCTGAGCCACGGAGCCCGGCCTGTTTCATCTTTTTAAATTGACAAATAATAATTGTATACATTTATTAGGTACTGAGTGATATTTTGATACATGTATACATTATGAAATTATCAAATCAGTAATTAGCATATTTATCACCTTAAATACTATTTCTTTGTGGTAATAATATGTAAAATCCTCTCTACTGGCTTTTTTCCCCTTTTTTTTAGATTAAGGGGATTCATGTGCATGTTTATTAGTGGACATATTATGTAGTTTTGGGGATTAAATCTCAGGACACCCATTCCCCAGATAGTGGACATTGTACCCACCCAACAGGTAATTTCTGAATGCTAACAACCCTGTCTACCTCCCCCTTCGTGTCCTCAGTGTCTATCATTTCCAGCTTTGTGGCCACTTAGTTCCACATATGAGAATGTGTGGTGTTTGGTTTTCTGTTTCTGAGTCAGTTCACTTAGGATAATAATCTCCAGCTCCATCCATATTATTGGAAAGGACATTTCAATATTTTTATGACTGTGTAGTATTATATGGTGTATACATACTACATTTTCTTTGTCCTGTCAATTCTTGGTGGGCACTTAGGTTGGTTCCATGACTTTGCTATTGTGAATAGTGCTGCAATGAATGCATACAAGTATAGGTATCTTTTTTATATATCGATTTCTTTTCCTTTGAGTAGATCCTATTATTGGGATTGCTGAGTCAAATAGTAATTCAATATTTAGTTCTTTGAGAAATCGCCACAATGATTTCCATAGAAATTTTACAGTCCCACTGACAGTGGATGAGCATTCCTATTCTCCACAACCTCACCCACATTTCTTGTTCTTTGACTTTCTAACAATAGCTATTCCAATTGGTGTGGGATGATATCTTATTGTGGTTCTAATTTGGATTTATCTGATGAGTAGTGATGCTGAGCATTTTTTCATTTGTTTGCTGGCCACTGTGTGTGTTTTGTTTTCATCTTTAACAGGTGAATTTTATGGCAACCACTTACTAACTAATGTCTGGCTTTTGGAAACAAGTATTGCGTATTACCTCAGCTCCTCACATAGGGTTGTGAGTTTACAGTCACAACATATATAATTCCAGTGTATGTAAAAATCAAAATTATCCAATACTAATGTGAATTTATCTTTGAGCTAATTTATCTTTGTAAAGAGATTAGGAAGCTTAAAGAAATCTAGTAGACATAAATACTAAAATGTCACTTGGTGCAGTACTAGAAAACAAAAATGATGAGGGCAGATTTTCTGAATTAAAATGCTGGCTCTACAACTTTTTTAAAAACTGACTTTGTGCGTCTGTTTTTTCATCTGAAAAGGGGAAACAATAGTAATACTCATAGGGTTATTTTCTGTGATCCCAGAACTTTAGGAGGACAAGGCAGGAGGATTGCTTGAGCTTAGGAGTTCAAAATCTGCCTGTGCAACATAGTGAGAGCCTGTCTCTACCAAAACAAATTAGGCAGCCATGTCCTGTAGCCCCAGATAGTCAGGAGGCTGAGGCAGAAAAACCAGCTGAGCCCAGGAGTTCAAACCTGTGGTGAGCTGTGTTTGTGTCACTGCACTCCAGCCTGGATGACAGAGTGAGACATCTACTCAAAAAAAATCTGACAGATAACACTTCAAGAAATGGAATGAGTGAAACAATAGAAGAGATGCATATTTTCTAATATTACTTGCTTCTTAGATTTCTTTTTTGTTGTTGTTGTTACAGAATTATCTTCCTCATAAGCCTCTACCCTGTTTGATAAAGGTAAGATTAAGAGATAGTGAGGACAATATAAAAATTGCTCCTGAATTATATTTCCATCTTTTCAAATCTTTTCTTTCAGAAGATATCTTTGAATAGATACACAGCTCTATCTTCTCTTCCATCTCTCATTGCTTCCATATCAAGAGCAACAAAGTCCAAGTGATTCTACAGCTCTCTGCCCTGACTCAAGTCTAGGCTTCAAGACAGAGGGAAAAGGACTTCATCGTATAATTTTCTCATCCTACCTGACCTTCTTTTCTTCTCCACCTTCCACTAAGAATAGAAGGGATGGAATATTACCCTTTCCCTATGTCAAGATTCTCTCATGCTATATCCCTAGATCTAGCCTACATCTAGTTTATAATAACCTGGATAGTGAGACTAGCCAGGCCTAACTCTTGGTATTCAACCAGCAGAACACAATATCTAGATATTACAGATAATCACATTCAAATAATGCATTGATTTCTTAGTCTAAAAATATCTCTAACTCATAGATTTTTTTTTTGGTCTGACTGGGTCTCACTCTGTCTTTCACCCAGGCTGGAGTGCAACAGCAGGATCACTGCTCACCACAGACCCAGTCTCCTGGGCTCATGTGATCCTTCTGCCTCAACCAGACTACAAACATAGGCCACCATGCCTGGATAATTTTTTTTAATTTTTTTGTAGAGACATCTCACTATGTTTCCTAGGCTGGTCTTGAACTCCTGGTTTCAAGCAATCCTCTCACCTCAGCCTCCCAAAGTGCTGGGATTACAGGGTTTAACCACCACATTTGACTGAATTTATTTTTCAAAGATAAAAACGTCTGAAGAAATTGTCACAAACTTATCATTTTTCATCATCTACATAGTATTTTACAAATTTTCAGATAATTTTTTTTTTTTGAGTTGGAGTCTCACTCTGTCGCCCAGGCTGGAGTGCAGTGCCACGCTGCTCATGGCCACCACAGTATTGACCTGCTGGGTTCAGCTGATCCTTCTTTCTGCCTCAGCCTTCCAAGTAGCTAGAACTATAGGCACACACCATCATGCCCAGGTAATTTTTTATTTATTGTAAAGATGAGGTCTCACCAAGTTACCCAGCCTGGTCTCAAATCCGTGGGCTCGGGCAATCATGTCACCTTAGCCTCCCAAAGTGCTGGAATTATAGGCATTGCACCACATTCAACCCAGATGATTTTTAATATAGTATCCCATTGTATACTATTATACAGTATAATAATATGTTATATCTCATCATATACTCATTATGTGTGTATATATGCTTATGTATGTGAATATGAATATGTATATATAGCAATGCTGTGACATATGCATTCTTCAGGCAAAATAATTAAGAGAGAACTATACCAAGTGTGTAGAAGAAGAGATACTGAAGAGAAATCAGTATCTTTCCATGATTGGTCAGGGAAGGAAGGTTTCATAATGGTGTTTGGCATTTGCTCCAAGCACCAGAAGAAAGACTCACTGCCAAAAAATAACTGGAGTTTAGTTTAATTGACAGGAAGTTTACCAAGTTTCAGAACTGAAAGAGACCTCACAGGTTTACAAGTTCAAGCGCTTATTTTAAGTCTGACAAAGCAAATTCCCAAGTTTTTTAAGTAAAGGCCTCCATGCCAACCAGGGAAGAGAAAGAGTTTTGTTTTCCATCAATTCCATGCCCATCTATAGATGGCATGAGTTACCTCCTCCTGTGCTGACTTATTTGGAGATACCACCTGTGATCCTTCAGAGCAACAACTTAACTTACAGCACTTTGAGTGTTTCTCTTATAATCCTCACTGCATTTCCTCATTTCCAAGATCATATATGGAGCATTTGCCAGAGCCAGGAAGATCATTTTTTATTCCAGATCCCCAGAATTTTTGCCCACCTATATCAGCTCACAAGTAGGTTGGAAATACAGATCTAGTAACTTTTCTATTCATAAAGTGACTATTTTCATACAGAGTATTTTAATATCATTCGAGGAAATGGAAAGATTTTATATTCGTGAAAATAGCCACCATTCATTTCTGCCTTTTGTAGACAGATACCCATCTTTCTCCTGATAACACTATCATCAATAGTTTAATTGTCTGGTATGTAAACTCAACATTCTATATGTCAAAATGAAAATGGATTTACTCCCACTATGCATAAATTTTCTGTGAACTACACATAGCCTAGTATTTTGTTGTTGCTCAACAATGATAAATAACAATTTCATTGTCATTAAAAATCTTAGATCAAAGGAAGAAGTTAATAAAAAATTTTTTTAAATTTCATTTCTACAATGCCATGATGAATGTTAAATCATTAGTTCCCTTGACTGTTTATTAGCAATGATGAGGTAAAACTAGTTTCATATCTTTCATTTGCATATATAAAATATTTAATGTTAATTGATAGCTTGGCCTGACACATTTAGGTTATCTCTCTTTATTTAAATACTTCTATTAAAATTAATGTAATTTTTATGCACCTATGGATTATATTTTTTGCAGTTTCCTAGTTTTTTCTCAGTATCAATTTTCACTCTAAAAATCTAGGTGCAACCCTTTGAGATTTTCAGGTTTGAAAAAAAATCACATTAGTATTTGCTTTTATATATTCTATTTAAAAAGAGCTGTTTATTTTTAACTCAGTTTTTCTACTTTAGCTGTAAAGAATGCTGTTGCTTTTTAAGTAAAATAACAACTATGTTGCAGATGTGTAAAGTATATTACAAAATTTAATAACCTTTATAAAAGCAGAATGGAGTATTCATAACCGCTGGAATCTATTCAAAAATATCAAACATCCTGTCCTCTTCCAGCAAATGTTAGCACACCTCCCCAGAGCTGGGCAAAGCTGCCATGAGTGAGCTCTGTAGTTCAAAGACACAAGTTCTAGTACGAAAGCCTTGTGACCAAGCGCCCAAGTGACAGTTAGAAACTCTGGAATCTGTATGCACCAAGATTTAGCCTTTTTTCCCCCATAAATGAAACTGCATTCTTTCCCTGATGAATACTATCTTTTTAGTGGTGTCCTTCGTTGTATTCATTTTCATTTTATAAAGCAAATTAGCACTGTTTGGTATCATCTAAAATAACTAGTAATCGTTTTGGGGGAAATGACACAATTAATTTTGTGAGAACTACAAAAAGAAAATGAAATGCTGGAGATTAAAAGCACATTCATACCAAAATACATGTTAGATCTATTTCAATTATTCAGGTAGCAGATCATGGGAAAATGTGTCTAGGGAAATAGAATTTGCAAAAATGTCGTACAAGATTTAGAAAAGCTAACTAGAGTATTGATTTTGAATAAGTCATCTGAGTGAACGTATGTGAGCTTATTTAAGAAGGAAATTCAGGGGAGCAAGGGCCAGCTAGAAGCCCAAATTTCAACTGCATGCTACCTACTTATGTCGTAAATCCCTACTTGTACCCCACCACTCTAAAATAATATAAAAAGAAGTAAATAATGTCTTTTTATTTTTTGAGTTGGAGTCTCTGTCACCCAGACTGGAGTGCAGTGGCATGCTCACGGCCACTCCAGCGTCAACCTGCTGGGCTCAGGTGATCCTTCTGCCTCAGCCTTCCAAGTAGCCGGAACTACAGGCGCATGCTACGACGCCCGGCTAAGTTTTTGATTTATTGTAGCAAAGAGGTCTCTCCAAGTTGCCCAGGCTGTTCTGGAACCTATGGGCTCAGGCAATCCCCTTGCCTTGGCCTTCCAAAGTGCTGAGATTACAGGCTTGAGCCACTGTGCCTGGCCATAAATAATATCTTATAAGTGTATGTAAGATGACTAAAAGGAAAAGATAAAAAAGGAAAAATATCATACTACTAAAGTATTCTAGTAAACCCTATTTGTACACTATGCACCCACTCAGTTAAATTAGCCAGACTTGTTCAGTGCATACAGTGGCTACAATATAAAGAAAAATGACAGTATAGTGCCATAGTCACTATGTATTTTACTTACTAATAAGATACTTATACTACTACCACAGATATTTTTATCATAGCAAGATATAATTTAGCTCCAAGAAAAGCATTTGCAGTTTAACTTTGTCATCAATGGTTTTATCATATTAAGTAGAGATTTTTTAAATGTGTTGGGTTTATTTTTTATCTTTTAAAAATTTATCTTATTTTAAAGATGTAGGGTACAGTTCAGGATTAGGTATACAAGTGGTCATTATATAGGTAAAGTTGGAGTCTACCTTTGGTCCCTACTTTGCCCGGTTTGAAATCAGTTACTCTTATTAATGTTATGTGCTACCTCCCTCCCCTGGCTGTTTTCGGCTACTGTCAATTCTTTTCTTATAGTATTATGGTAAATGTTCAGGATCCACTTATGAGTGAGAACATGTAGTACTCAGCTCTTTGTTTCTGTGATAAATCATTGAGTGTTATAGACTCTAAATTCATCCAAGTTGCTGTGAAGTTCAGAATTTTGTTCTTCTTTATGGCTGTATAATATTCCATCGGGTATATGTGACACATTTTTAAAACTCAGTCTAGTTTTGATGGGCAGCACAGCTGTTCAATGTTTTTGCTATAAACATGCATGTGCAGGTGTCTTTTTGGTAGAGTAATTTAAGTTCTTCTGGATATATTCCCAGAAGGGGGATTGGCTGGATCATATGGAAGGTCAATTTCTAGTTTGCTTAGGAATCACCACACCGTTCTCCATAGAGGTTGAACTAGTTTGCATTTCCACAAACAATGTAGAAGTGTTCCATGTTCCCTTTCTCTGTATCCTGGCCAACATTTGTTGTTTTCTGTTTTATTAATGATGCCCATTCTTACTGGAGTTAGGACATCTCAATGTAGTTTTGATTTGCGTTTCTCTGATGATTAGTGAAGCTGAGCATGTTTTCATGTGTCTGTTGGTTGCTTAGGTGTGTTCTTTTGAGAAGTGTCTACTTATGCCTTTGTTTCACTTTTTAATGGTGCTGGGTTTTTGGCTTTTTGTTTTTTTTCCTTTAGCACATTTTGAGTTCCTTGTATATCATTGTATATGTTAGACCTTTGTCAGATATGCAGTTGAAAAATATTTTTCCCATTCTGTGGGCTGTCTCCCTGCTCTCTTGATGGTTTCTTTTGCTTTGCAGAAGCTTTTCAGCTTGATGAGGTTCCACTTCTCTATCTTATTTCTTATGGCATGGGCTTTTGGGGTTTGGATCAGGAATTAGTTGCCTTTTCTGACTTCCGTAAGGGTGTCTCCTTTATTTTCTAAGATTCTTTAAGTTTGGGGGTTCACACTTAGGTCTTTGATCCATTTGGAGTTTATTTTTGTGTATAGTAGAGCTCCTGTTTCATTCTTCTACATATGGTTAGCCAGTTTTCCCAGCACCATTTACTAAAAAGGTTCTCCTCTGCCCAGTGGTTGTTGGCTTTGTCGAAGATGAGTTTGTTGAGAAATTGAAGCTTTACTTCCAGAATCTGTATCCTGTTCCATTGGTCTATATGGCTGTTCTTATACCAATACCAGGTTGTTTTGATTATTGTAGCCTTATAATAAAGTTTAAAGTCTGGAAGTGTGATACTTGCTCCTTTGTTTCTTTTGCTAAGGATAGTTTTGGCTATTCATGGTCGTTAATGTTTCCAAGTGAATTTCTGTATTATTGTTTCCAGGTCTGAGAAGATTGTTGGAAATTTAATCGGTATAGCATTGAATTTGTAGATTGCCTTTGGTAGGATGTACATTTTTTTTAATTTAATTTTATTTTAAAGATGTGGGGTACAATTCAGGGTTGGGTATACAAATGTCCATTATGCAGGTACCCGTGTTGATGAAGTGTCCCCCCGCCCTCCCCTGGAAGTTTCCCACTACTGCCAATACTTTTCTTATGATTGCAAAAATTGTTCAAGGTCCACTTATGAGTGAGAACATGTAGTACTTAGTTCTTTGTTTCTGTGATAGATCACTCAGTACTATAGACTCTAAATAGGCGGGACATCTAAACAATGTTGATTCTTCCAATCCATGATCATGGAATATTTTCCATTTGTTTGTGTCATCTTTGGCTTCTTTGAGCAGTGTTTTATAGTTTTCGTTGTAAACTTGTTTCGCTTCTCTTGTTTGGAAGATGCTGGGGTAGTTAATTTTTTTCATGGCTATTGTGAATGGGATTGTACTTTTTATTCGTTCTCTGACTGTTTGTTGCTGATGTATAAGAATGAGACTGTCTTTTGCATGTTCATTTTGTACCCTCGAGACTTTGCCAAAGTCCTTTATCAGTGCAAGGAGATTTTTGACAGATTCTCTTGAATTTTCGAGGTATAGGATCATATCGTCAGTAAAGAGGGATAACTTGACTTCCTCTTTTCCTATTTGGATACCCCTGATTTCCTTATCTTGTCTGATTGCTCTAGCTAAGACTTCCAACATTATGTTGAACAGGAGGGGTGAAAGTGGGCAACCTTGTCTTGTTCCAGTTTTCAGGGGAAATGCTTCCAATTTCTGTTTGTTTACAATATGTTGGCTGTGGGTTTCTCAGAGATGGCTCTTACTATTTTGAAGTATGTTCCCTCTATGCCTATGTGTTTGAGGGTTTTTATCAAGAAGGGAAGCTGGATTTTATCGAAAGCTTTTTTTGCAT
Organism: Carlito syrichta; assembly: GCF_000164805.1. Lineage (NCBI taxonomy): Eukaryota > Metazoa > Chordata > Mammalia > Primates > Tarsiidae > Carlito > Carlito syrichta. The sequence continues at coordinate 768,903 of NW_007252930.1, forward strand.
CTAATGATATAATCACGTGGTTCTTGTTTTTGCATCTGTTGATGTATTTAATTACATTTATGGTCTTGCAGATGTTGAACCAGCCCTGCATCCTGGGGATGAAGCCTACTTGGTCAAGTTGCTGGTGGATGATTTTTGAGATGTGCTGTTGGATCTGATTTGCTAGAATCTTGTTGAGAATTTTTTACATCTATGTTCATCCGGGATATTGTCCTGTATTTCTCTTTCTTTGTTGGATCTTTACTCAGTTTGGGTATCAGTGTGATGTTTAAGTAGAGGTTCTGATGCAGTGTTACTTGTATAATTTAATGTGGTCATATATTTCACTTATTAGAATATCACTGAAGTAGAGTATGAATATATACATTTTGTTACAAAAAGATTTTGCTTTATTAATTGCTATTTTTCCTCCTTTTTTCTCCAACTATCTTTATTTTTTTCTTTTTTTTATTTTTAATTTTAAATATGTGGGGTGCAATTCAGAGTTAAGTATACAAATGTTCATTTTGCAGGTACCCTTGTTAATGAGGTGTGCCCCTTTTCCCCTGGCAGTTCCCCACTACTGCCATTCCCACCCCTGCCCTCCCCTGGCAGTTTCTCACTGCTGCCAGTCTGTTTCTTATAGTATTATGACAGTTGTCCAAGTTCCACTTATGAGTGAGAACATGTGGTACTCGGTTCTTTGTTTCTATGATAGATCACTCAGTAAGCTTCTAAGTTCATCCAAGTTGCTGTGACATTCATAATTTTGTTCTTCTTTTCCTCCTTTTAAAGGTTTTAGAAGTACACAGAAAAGCACTTTCTCAACTTTATTTGATTTTTTAAAATTTCATTCTGGGTATGCCTTTAAATGTAAATGATTCAAGTTTCAGATTTTTAATAAGAAAATAATGGTATTATACTAACAAAAACATTAATATTTAAATGAGTAAAAATATGTACTGGAATGCCAAAAATTAGTATTGCTAACTCTGGACATTAAAAATCTAAAAAAGATTTTGTAAGATTTTCCCCTTTTGTAGATATGAACATAAACTATCGACTTGTGCTTCCAAACACTTACGTTGCTTCAGTAAATACACCTGTGATTATACTTCTCCCTCTAGGCAGGACAAAATGGCTGTCAGGCAAGAATATTAGTTACTTCATGGTGAGTATTACTAGCAACCATCTTGATATCTCAGATACTGTCCTGTATCTGACAGACAGGTGTGTCTAGTTTTATCATTTTTAAAGAACTGTATTGTTAACATTTACAATTTGTTACATTTCACATTAAAATTTTTACTTTTTGTATGAAAATCTGAACTTATGGTTTCTCTTGAAAACTGGTAACACTGGGCTTACAATTCCCACAGGGCAGCAAAAGGCTGTCATCAGGACCCAGTTGAGAAAGGGCTTGGGTTCTCAACGTGGCTACAGTTTGCACCCAAGTGCTTGACTCAAATTAACTGCCTGGGCCCTTGGGGATATTTGAATTTGTTAACCTTGAACTTTAGGTATCCAAGATGCATGAATGCTGGGAGCATGAGAGATACCAGGGTCTAAGTGTGAAGGAACAATTATAGCACTGTTAAACAGTGTTTGCAGTGTTCTGGGCACAGGTCCAGGAATATTCATTGCTGAAGAGGAAGGGTTAGGAGCCACCTATATTATAACCTGGTCATTTTCTACTTCTCTCTTCCTCCTAACATTTAATGCAGTGAAGAAAATTAAACCTCTCTTCCTGCTCTGGAGCAGCCAAAACAGACCATCTCTCATTCCAAGCAGGGAAGAACTGTGCTTATTGTCATTACTCTTATAAGGTCATATTCCTATCTTACTCTTTTTTCCAGAAAATAACTTCCACATAGGTTACTCTCAAAGATTTTTTTAAAAAAACATTTGCAAAATATTAATGCATAAGGATAGAGAATTAGAGCCAAAATTTCCTTTATTCTTCCTATCCTAATCTCTTTAACATATATAAATTTAATGTCATTTTATAAGCTATATCTTTTGGAAATAGCATTTAAAATTAGAAAGATAATCCACTTCCTGTATCTGATCTTATGCAAAGAAGTAAATCTCACCAGTCCCTACCCTATTCTCATCTCCATAACCACCATTTCCTCAGTACATTTCCTGGTGTAGCATTCCCAGAGCTCAGGAAGCATGTTCTGTGTGGTAGGGGAGTGATTCATTGTGAAAATGAATCATAAATACACCCCTCATGGTGCCAAGTGCACAGGTAGTACTTGAGGAATGCATAAAGGAAAAATGGTCTGCTTTTACCAGGTCCTCTCTGGGGGACCCAAAACACTACTTGGCATCTTGGGCTGTTGGCCCTAAAGATCATGTGAGGTGGAGACAGGTTGAGGTACTGAAATCCATGCCCATGCCTGATACTCCACCAAGGTTGAAAAGCAGAACCATCAGTGTTGTGTTAATAATGTACAGCTTTCTCCTCCCTTAGACTCCGGTGTGACTCTCTGCTTGACAGTAGCTCTACTAGTACTATATCAAATTCCACGTTCTGATGGTTAGCTACTTTACTGATTGATCAAAATATAGCCATCGGTAAGAAAAAATATACCTATTAAAGTGATTTTAAGGATGACAATAGATTTAAGGTAAAATATACTGTTTATTGTGTGAATGAGTCAGAAATACATCAATTACATGATCCCAACTAAAGTATGAATGGAAATACAAATCAAAAGAAAATAAAGTCAACATTTTATGGAAGCCAAACCTTGGATATTTGTTAAATAAATTGAATACATCAGTTTTACTCCCCCTAAATACTGCATACTTAAGATCATTTGAAATAATTTTTTATTCTAGTTTATAATGTGCTAGTTGAGTTTCTCCTCTGATGTAGCTGATCCTAGAGCTTTTAAATATAATTGATCAATATGCAGTCTTATTATCATTTATATCTGCTTCCTATGTCCTACCAAAAAGTTAAATAGTAATTATAATTAAAATCCAAGATTACCCACTTAGTTGAATGCAATCACTAATAAAAGTCACAGTGTGTTTGACCACATTCCATGTTCTAAGCAATAACTAATGGACAATAATGATTTCTTGTTGTATATGAGATACCATGGGGAAAAAAATCACATAGACTTAAAAATACATTTATATCTACTTTTTATTCTCAAAGAGGCTTAAAGGTACACTTATATCTACTTTTTTATGCTCTTATTTTAAAAAGATAATGCCTGAAAATTAAGAAATGGAAATTATTTTGATGAATACTTTTGAAAAGCTTGCACGTGTTAAAGACTTATTTAACTTACAAATGACACAACTTTTTATAACCTAAAAAATCAGCTCATTTTGCTTTTGCCTTTCTCAAAGGAAGCAAGCAATGCAAACAACAAACTTTCAAAATTCCTTTTAAAGTTTTACACTGAAACCAGAAATAACACTGAAGCAAAGACTCAAATAAAATCATTCTAATATAAGAAAATCATAGTGAATTTATAGAATTTACTTTATTCTTAACCAGATTCACAGCTAAACACATGCACAGAAAATTTTCAAATTCAAATTTATTTTTTGCAGGTGTGATTCTACATCTGCAATTTCGTGGTTTCAGAAAAATCTTTACTTGAAATAATATTCTGCTAAATTAACAATTTACTTTCAGGACTGGTGTACCTCATTTCATGGATTAAGCAGTCATGTAGCTACTTATCAGTAAAAATGAGTCTCTGATTGAAATCTTTCCACTGAAATGTTAAAAATTCTTGAGTGACTCTAGGCATATCATACAAAACAAATATCATTAGTCAATAAACAGGAATTTAAGCTTCTAAGAATCATGGTGTTTCACTGCTACAGGTGAGGAAACTGAAGCACACTGTCTTGTCCAAAACGACAGTATGTGTGAATGAATCAAAAACACATGGATTATTTTATGCCTACCAAAGCATGAATGGAAGTAAAAACCAGAGAAATCCAGAAGAATTTAAATGTCCTGGCTCCAGGTAGATGATTTTTCTAAACATCCCTTCTTTTTTGAAGGGAAGGAGAATACTCAGCGGGGTGAGGGGCCCAAAAGGGACAACTGAGCAAATTGGCATTTTACATGAATTCATTTTAATGTGAGCTCCTGACTGATTTAAATCCCAGATTAACTTTCCTACATTAATGCCATTGTGCCCATTTTTCAATCCAATACTAAAAAGTTATGGTTGAAAGAAAAAAATTACTCTGAACAAAAACAACAGCAACAGCAACAACAACAACAAACAGTAATAGCCCCAAAAGAGCAAATTTCAGTCTTAAGAACAACAAGCCTATGTATAACTAATGTGCCTTCCCAAGTAATTGCCTGCATATGTAAACATATGCATCTGAATCCCCAAACCTGTGTAGCAATAAAATAAGACAGGGTTTCGTTTTTGTTATTGTGTTTTGCAGTTTCCTTACTTGCACACCATACTTCATGGGCACAGCCTATTCACAGGCAGTCAAACCTGTGAGCCCCTCTTCCACATATACAGAAGAACCATGTGCTATTTGGGGTATAGCTTGTAACAGTGGCAGTTACTCATCACCATACCGTCTCTCTGTTTAAAGATGCACCCTGAGTTCGTGTGTTCCTGATTTGAGCAGGGGTGTGTGTGTGTGTGTGTGTGTGTGTGTGTGTGTGTGTGTGTGTGTGTGTGTGTTTCAAAATCTTTATTACCCCCTTAAAATGTATTCAAAGATTATGAAAATCCTAGTCTGTTTTCTATTGCTTAAAACAAAATACCTGACACTGGATAGTTGTTTTTTTTAAGGTTATCTTACTCCTTGTAGTTATGGAGGCTAAGAACAAAAGGTCAAGGGGATGCATCTTGTGAGGTCCTTCTTGCTGGTGGAGACTCCACGCAGAGTCCTAAGGCAGCTCAGGGCACTAGATGGCAAGAGGGTTGAGCATGCTAGGTTTTACTTCTACTTCTTATAAAGTCACTAGTTCCACTCCCATGATAACTCATTAATCCATTAGCCAATTAATCCACTTATTTCTGTGTGAAGGCCCAAATACCTTTTAAAGGCCCCACTTCCTAGTATTGCCACATTGGAGATTTGGTTTCAGCATGAGTTTCAGAGGGAACAAACATTCAAACCATAGAAGGAGTATCTAATTTGTGAGCTAGGCAGGAGCATTTAGGATCAGTACTAAACCTTGTAGCTCTGGTAGGGCTTCAACATTTATTGACCAAAAAAGACAATTTTGTGAAGCTCTTATTTCAAGATCCTAAGGTGTGGCTCCCGAGTGATTTAAATTCCACACCAACCTGAAGCAAATAATGCCTTCAAACAGGTCAATACAATTATCAACAAGGAGAGGCCATGTACTAAGGAAACAATATATTTTTAAGGCTACTTGATATATTGAGTTCAAGCTACATCTTAAAGTCTAACTTTAAAAAGGAAAGTTATTTAAATAAATTATGTTGCAAGCAAGAATAAAAATATCCACACTCAATATAGTAAAATAGAGAATCCCTAAATGATCCACTGTGCCCAGCAATTGGTTCCTTCTATATCATGTTCACCGTCTCTTCCTCTGACCTTGACCCTCTCCTACCTTTCTCTCCTTTTCCCCACTCCAAGGTAACATTACCTCTGACAAGTGAGTGAGTAAGTAGGAGGGAAATTCAGACTGTTTCTGTGAAACACAAAAACAATCTATTGGGTGGTTGCACTCAAGTCCATAACTTGTTAGTTCAGGGTTACATAAGCTAAAATAACTTGAGAAAACTAACCATATATGTGACTAATTAGCAAAGTAATTTCCATAAAAATGATCTAAATGCTTCAGTCTACATATATTGTGCTACCTCTACTGGATTTTAATTTATTATGCTATAATTTTTGTTTACATTGCATAAAATGTATCATAGAAGAATACTGAAACAGTCCTTCCTAGATACATATGGGTGATAAAATAATACTGTGCAGATTTTCCTTTATGCTTAACATCTATTGTTCAAGTGTTACCAATAAATTAATGTTATTTCTTATTCGTACCTTTGCCAGGCATTGCTGGTTGCCTAACTAATGTCAATTTCCCTTTCTTCCTTTCTAAATGTACTCTGATTTTTTTTTTTTACATATCAAAAAGTCTTATCCCTCCTGGTGAAAGATGATATGTTCATTAGTTTAATCCCATCCAGATAATTCTGTTCTACTGGCTAAGGTCAATATAGGCATAGCTATATTACCCAACCACTGACCAGTGAGTCCTAAGGGGATGTTTGGTATATTTAAGATTTCAAGGAGTTTTCTTCTCCCTTACAGAGTGACATGACAGAACCTCTCCCTGGACAATGCTGAGTGAGAACACAAGAAGAAAGTCACCAAAATAAGCACTGATTGATCCATTGGATTAGCCAGTCATAGAAATGTCTTTATTTATTGCCACATAAGATAATAAAAAACACTTTATGCTTTAGCCACATTTTATAATGAGTATGTTACTTGTAGCCAAAATCATCCTAATATGTTTCCCCTTAGAATAATGTTAACAACAAAAAGTAAGCATTTGTAGCTTATTTCTAGCGTTACATAAAAACTGGCAGCATATAAATAATTTAATAATGGGTACTGGATATATGTGAGCATGTATGTTATTGCTTTCACAAACAAAGAGTACAGCCACTTAAAATTCTAGCTATGTCTAATTTTGCTTAATTACAACATAGCTTCAAGAGTGTCACAATAAAGCCATATTTAGTACATAGTCCTTTTTAAGTGTCCAGGCTATTTTAATATGTAAATATCAGATCCCTGTTGCATCAAACTTTGTCTATAAGATGACACAACAGAGTAATGGAATTTTCATCTTTTTTCTAATCAAACAACTGATTTTATAGTGAGAATGTTGTCACCAACTTAAACTAAAATATATTTCAGAATAAAAGCACAGGAAAGATTCAAATAGTTTTACCTTTTTCTCGTTCATTTGGAATATTATGCACAGGTGTGCTTTGAAGTTTATAAGCCATGCCTCAGTACTTATAAAATAACTTCTGGAAAATTTAAAAAGCAGAGAGTGTGAATCAGCCCATGCACGGGAAGGCTAGCCACGTTCATCATATTTACTATTATGACATATTAGATTATTTTCTTTCAGTGTTCGAAAGGCCTACACTTTCCAAAAAGGAAATACAGTTCTTTATATTTGGTTCACATAATCCAGACCTGCAGTGTCAGTGCCTGAAACAAATTACTGTTTATATTAGAAACTTAGTTTAATAAATTAGGTCTGGTCTATGAACTGTCAAAGTCCTTATAGTCTGCAATTCATATATAACAGATGCCTTTTCCATGACTCTTAACTAGAAGTGGCCAACGTGATTGCTTCCTCCTTGCCATTACTACATTCTGTAGGTTTGGTTATCTACTGCCCACAGAGAATTAAAAACAATTTAAAAGGGCATCTGGAATAAAGCACTCTAAGGGAAAAAAAATCTTTCCATATACAATAACTTTCTGTTTAGGTCAGAGAATTATTCAATAATTGGCACTTGTTTAAATAGACCATTCAGGATCAGTTTGGTTTTCCAATCACAGATTGAATTACAGCGCTATTTTTTCCAAACTCACTTGCAAGTCCTTATTTCCAACATATTAATGGCACCACTGTGATTAACAGAGTAGCTAATTTTTGTATAAGATACAAACACATTTTTCAAAAGTGGTGTAAATAATTCACTAATTTTTCCCACAGATTGTTTATAAATTATGAATTTTAGTTTACTTGTCCTACTTTAGAAAATATACCGGCAAAACAGGGGAGCTAAGAGCAGTAATTTTAGCTTAAGAATTTATACAATTTAAATTTCATGAGGAAGCTAGGTTCTTCCATCTTTTATGTTACTTCCTTCACAAGCATCCCTTTAAGAGTTGGGTCAAGAAACCTGCGCCTGCCAAGTATGGTATCTCCACCTCTTCCATTGTTTGCACTCAACACAGGAACAGTTGTTGCATAAAAAGTTAATAATGATGCACATCTACAAAGATTAAATAATAGGGCCATGGACGTTCACATCAACTCACATCAACACATATGTAAATTTAGACACACGGACACTTTTTAACTGCTAGTACTTTTTTTAAGGCTCCACTTCAAAATGCTATGTTATAATGTGTTTCCTTTTGAGTTGTCTGGTCAGCAGACTCTCAACTCTAGAACTTCTATGTGAACAATTAATTAAGAATAATTATATTTGCTCCTATCTTGAAAGCTAGAAAGAGAAGATGCTCGGTGATATTTTAACATTTATGTCCAGTAATGCATTGACATTTCGATATAGCAAAAGTTATTCTTAGTATGAAATGAGATATTTCCTTACTTACAACAACAAAAATATCTGTCTATCAAGCAAATTTTTTAAATCTTATGGGTTTAAAGTTTTCACAATAGCTACTGCAAATTGTTTTTAATATAAAGATATTAGCCTATTGGTACCATGAAAATGCAGATAAACAACTATCAATGCCTCTTTATAAAGCATCACAGTGCTTTGTGAATATGTAATCTTATTTTAAATTTCATTCTTGTTCTTCGATCTTTTAAATGATTATAGTTTTCCTGGAGTGAAAATAACTTAAACTTACTAGACTTTTTAATATCTTTACAGCCAAACTGCTACAATTCTCACTTTGCTAATCTGTAATTCTCACAGAAGAACTGGCAGCGTTACCCGGCCTTTAGCAAGGACCCTGAAGTGAAATCACTTAAAACTTCCTCTATTTTAATTTCAAATGATATATTCTGTATATAAACCACACATATATGTTCTGTCAAATATACCGACATGTACCTGCAATGTTAACATTTCTTCCTAATATCATCGGCCTGGGAACATTCAGGCATCATAGAAGCACTGACCTATTATAGAACAGGTAAAGAGTCTAGATTTTAGTAGATGGTTACCCGCACCTCTCTGAAGGCCCAGGCATCTTGGGTGATTTGTTTAAGATACCACAGCTGAGTAGGCTGATTCTGGTTTGAACCTGCATGCCATTATCTTAATGGTTGTTCAACCCAGGTTGTCTGTCAGAATCAGCTGAGAGGGTTTGAAAAATCACCAACGGTTCAGCCCTTCCTTGCACTCTTAGTTGATGTGGGGCAATGCCAAGCTTTGGGTGTTTTTTCCATGTCTTCCTGGTAATTATGACATGGCCCAGATTAACAACCACTGGACCACTGTTCTTTGTATCACCACTTTATACTGAAAAAGATTAGAATTGGATTTCCAGATTTATCATTATCCTTTCACAGTCTCAGTTTCTCCTCTGAAAGCAGTTGGCAAATGTATTTGAATATTCAGAGAATGAAGCTGAAATTTGATAAGTAGAAACTTCATTTCATAGGAACCAAACTGTGCAGGACCCTTAAGGAACTAGATTGTGGCTACTGCACTCCAGTTTCAACAGACAACAACTAATCACAAGAAAGCATCACATCTGTCCATAAAAAGTAAAAAGAAAGAAAACGTCTCAATAGAGGATAAACAGATATTTAGTAAAATTCATCTATTTGCTCCTAGAAATCTAGGAATATAATATAATTTTTAAAACCTAAATATAATAAAATTAAACATTTGTCAAATATTGAATTCACAAAATAAATATATAGAAACCAATACCCGTCATATATACTAGCCACAGTAACAAGATACTACCTTTTTTCACCTAAAAATATCACATCTCCCCTTACTGTCATCATCACATTTTAAACATTTATTTAAAATATCCTGTGTCAGTGAGCATTTTAGAAAACTAGGCGCTCTCATACTCTGTTGATGATAATGTAAGTTGATAACAAACTTTGCCTCTTGGAGGCAAATAGTCAATAGGTTTTATAGACGAACTATCCATTTCTTCTGATTCAGCAATTCTACTTTGAGGATTTGCTTTGAGAAGAAGTGAGAGTACTGCATAAAGATTTTTTTTACAAGAAAAAAATGCTTCATAGTATCGCTAGTAATAACACAAAATCCTGGAATCAACCTAAATGACATTAACATGAGAGAGAACAAATAAATGATAGACCAGCCATAAGATGCAATATTATCAGGCAGTAAAAATTAACTCTGAAGTATACTTAATGATATAAAAAAATGGTCGTAATAAAATATTAAGTTAAAAATCTATAAAATAGTATACTATACATATATATGTATGTATACTTAAAGACAGAAAGGTTTGATTTGCATGCTTTTATATGTATAGGCATAAAAATACAAATCTGAAGGAAAACTACCAAAACATTATCTGTTATTGTTTTTGAGTAGAGAAATTATGAGTACTGCACTTTTTATTTCAGTTTTTATATTTTTTGAATTTTTAGAATATTTATACCCTACATGAATTCATTTTCAAGTCAGGAAAAAAAATAGTTGTATTTTCCAAAAAGCCCAGATTTTGTTTTGGGATTAGTGTCAGTTTACCCCCAATGTACTAACTGTTTAGAGTGCTATTTATATTGCTACCTGGGGAAAAAGGCACAGAGGCTCATGAGAGTGGGATACCCAACTAAGGCCCCCACCATGAGTTAAATTAACTCTCAGATGGTCTTAGAAGAAAAGGAGATAAAAGAGTATTGAATGCCTACAATGAACTACACTTAGTCTAGATATTTTTCATCTGTTACCTAATTTACTTCCCTATGCAACCCTAAGCACATATAATTATCCCAAATTTCCATGTTACAGATGAAAACAGTGAGGCTTTAAGTGATTAACCAATGTATAGTTAGTGACCCAACCTTGTGGCTCCAAAGTCCAAGCTGCTTCCCAATACCTCCCTATCCTTCACATGGCAGTGGACTCCATGATGCCCTACTCCAACCTATGACTTGGGAATTCTTGTATTTTGGGGACCACATCAAGATTCTGATCAGAACATAAATTAATCAAAATTGAGGTTATTTCTTTTGGCGACGGCATCTGAGAGCTGTTCCTGAAAAGGAGCAGCTGCCGGTAACCATAGGCTCCCAAAGGAACAGCTTCCGGAGTATTCCTTAAACAGCCCTCACATGCCCAGCATGCAGGAGAATGTCACGCTTTCTTAATCCCTCTGGGCTCCTTGGGGTGAACTCTTAGAACAGTGCAAATCGTTCCTCTTCAGATAGTTTGATCTATATCTGATACTTGAAATAGCCAAACATGAAATTCTATAAACCCAAAGAACTTTAAAGGAAAATTTGCTATTTCTATAATAACGAAAACAAGGGCTCAGAAGAAACTGATGTTTCTACACCATCTTGGTACCAGATTTTAACCAAAAACCAAATATAAGCAAAGAAAAATATAAGTGCCTAGACTTTAATATCAGCTGGCAGAAAAGACCCTATTAATTAGACTCTCAAGTTGCAACTCATGATGTCTTTTATGTTTCTTAAGTTTTCTAGTATAAACCTGGAAACTTGAATGAAAATAATTTCAAAGATATTATCCTTTCTAACTTGGCATACTTAGTACAACCCAAATGTTGCCTTATTATGCTCAAAAATTAAACTAAAACTAAAACTAAAACCAATGCAGAATGAAGCAAGTTAAGAGTCATATTATATTTTAATTATATTTCATATATCATTCCACTTATAATAGTTCAATAATGTTGGATTATCTAATAGTGATTCTACTAAATTACGTAAAGTCAACAACTCCTGATTAAAAGAAACAGTGTTTTTTTCATGTCACTAACATCCTACCCCACTACAACAGAAAACTTAAAATTCTCTTTTAAAAATTTAAGATATTTTGTATAATTTTAATGTAGACATTACTGTGATTAGTTCAATTCGCATTTAACTGAAAAATGAGATGAAACTAGAGAAATTGCTGAACTACAGATATGTCATTTCTAAGAGACTTATAATTGAGAAAATAAATGACCAGCAAGATTTTTAAAATTAAAAATATTTCACTTTTCTAAAATCCAGTATGTTATCATTTCTGACCCTCTCCCTCAATAGTGCCATAAAACAGGAAGTTCTCCATAACTCAGAATCAATTGTCAGAAAACTGAAAAAAGGCTCCCTCAACCCTTTTCCAGGTTCAGAAATTCCCACTACTAAAATCATCACTAAAGCATCCTTTTAAGGACAAGTATCTTAATTTTTCTTAGGTGTTAATATTGTGGAGTAAATTGATTCATTTTCATAATTTCTCACCTAACTCTGTGATAGTCCCTAGGAAATAGGGCACAGCATGAGTAGCAGTACCACAATGAAGCCTTGGACAGGCAGAAGGAAGGAGCTGCAGATTTTAAATTGCTCAGTAAAAGACTGTAAACACACTTACTTCATTTGATTTTACAGCTTAGGACCAAACCATAGGAACTTCGCTTAAATTTTTTATCTTTTTCTTGTCTTTTTATATTTGCAATTAGTTTCTTGTAAGTTTAATTTGCCATTAATCTCCAATGCTCATGTAATGTCAATAGACTCAAGAATATTGAAACACCCTTGGATGATACTTACTCTAGTGACTTGAAATAGTCTTGGGACGACTCTCCAAGAAGAACTTCAGAAGGCTCTTTTTGTATATAACAGTTAAGAATATATTTTTTCTAGAGTGAAATAGGTGGCTTCATTGTATCATTTTTCCCACTTTCATATATCGCCAACGTCTTTCAAAATTTTAATTGTAAGGCTGCACATGTTCACAATGATCAAAAGTAAAAGTGTCTATAATACAAACTTCAAATGGAAGTCTGTAATCTTTGAGATGTCTTATAAAAAGTGAAGCATGCTACTTTATTCATCTCTAGTTTTCTTTATGCTATAATCATAAATACTTACAAGACAGCTGGTAGAAACCGACTCCAAATGAGAAATTTATACTTTACATTTTAGTAAAATAAGTTATTTTAAAATTTAGTCCCAAGAATTCTTGAACACCTAGGCATATCTCTTGTTTTAATTTTCATTGGAACTCCCTTCTGAAGCAACAGTAACTGAACTATGAAGTATTTTAATGAATTCAACTTCTAAACAATTTCCAAATGCAGCATCTACCCAGACTCTGTAGCTTGTACTTACAATAAAAATGAATAGTTTAGTTTTTATTTAGCCGCCATTTTCTCTTTTCATTTTAAAACATTTAAAATAAATAGTAGTAGAATGTTGTATTTTTTTCCTGGTTATATCTTTGAATTCCCTTAAGCTTTATCCTATTATATGCATAATAAATTTTAACATCATATACCAGCCCCCAGGGGCTCTCATTCTCCAAGTGTAGGTTTGGCATAATTTTTGTGTTAAAACAAATGGATTCAGAAAGACCTCTTATGAAAAATATGAATATATTATACATTCTCAGTCTTTTTTGTATCTGCTTGGAGCAGCATTTCCATACTTTATTACCAGTGCACTAACATTCAATCATTATTACCTATGCTAAAAAGAACTGCAGTTAAGCATTTTGGGTTAATAAAAACATAAAAGATAATATTAATGATGTGATCTTGAGATTACAGAGAAATAGGAAATGTTAGGTAAATAAGGAATTCAAACCAAAGGTGTACATGGTGAGTTAATTTCATTTGTTTATTCATGCCCCACCCTGTTCTGAAAAGTATTCATGGCAGCTTAAAATGATATATGGCAGAAGATCCAATTTTACTATGTTAATTCACTACGAGTGCAGGGAAGAAAGAAGTTAGGGTTAGTCAGGAGGAAAAGGATACAAAAGGCACAACTCTACTAAAGTCTTAGGGTTTTAAAAAATAGATAAGCCACCATTCCTATTCATACTGAATCTGGAGTCCAAACATATCATGTTAAAAAGTAATGTGTTAGTTCTATACTGGGGAGACCAAGACAAAACAGACATCATCTCAGTTTTATGACAATCATGGTATAGAAAAAGCAGATGGAGGAAAAATTCCATTGTCATTGTTCTGACATATTCTACTTGTCAGATAAAATTAATGTATAAATAACAGTAACTCAAGATTTCGTAAAAGAAGTGCATTGACAAATCAAAACCACATTGAGATACCACCTAACTTCAGTCAGGATAGCTATTGTTAATAAATCACGAAACAACAGATGCTGGAAAGGATGTGGGGAAAAGGAAATGCTTCTACACCGTTGGTGGGGGTGTAAATTAGTACAACCTCTATGGAAAACAGTATGATGGTTTCTAAAAAATCTAAAAATCGACCTTCCATAGGACCCAGCATGCTATCCGCCTTCTAGGAATATACCCAGAGGACTCAAATAATTCTACAAAAAAGATACCTGCACACACATGTTTATTGCAGCACTACTCATAATAGCAAAAACATCAACTGTGGCTACCCATAGAAAGTGAACTGGATTTTTTAAAATGTGGTACATATACACGATGGAATATTGCTTAGCCATATAGGACAAAATTCCGAACTTTTGCAGCAACTTGCACGGATTTAGAGTCTATCATACTCAGTGATCTATCACAGAAGCAAAGAACTGAGTACGACATGTTCTCATTCATAAGTGGACCCTGAGCATTTATCATAATACTATAAGAAAGAGATTGGCAGTAGCAGGACACTGCCAGGGGAGGGAGGGAAAGTGGGCACAAAACATTAATAAAGGTAACTGTTCCCAAAACAGGTGAAGTGGGAACCAAAAGGAGGCCCAAACTTCACCTGTACAGTGACCACTTATGTACATAATCCTAAATTGTACCCCACATCTTTAAAATAAAATTTAAAAAAAGAAGTGCATTGGGAATAATAGAGAATGAGAAATACTAGAGTAATGAGAAGTAATAGAGTAAATAATCAGAAAGTGTCAGCAATGTGAAAGTATTCTTCTAAGCTTTACATGTGTCCTTATTCTGCCTCTCAAGTAATCTTATCACCACTTCCATGTGAAGAAACTGAGACACACAAAGTTCAGTAGCTTCCCCAGGGATACATAGGGGCAGATTAGGATAGGTATTCTGTCTTCAGAGACTGGGTATTTAACCATACTGCCTCTCAAAATGCAAAAAGATTGGTGGGAAGTAATTATGACTAGAAGTGATCATTGGTAGCAGCTCTTGTTTATCTAGTAGCATAAGACACGATGCCAGAGACCACGGAAACACTGGGAAATAAATAACAGAACTGTGTTAGGTAAGCCAAACTGATGGATAGGTAGTATCGCAATAAGAAGAGATGAAGTCAGGCAGAGATTAGGAAGAAAAAGGCATCCCCCACCCCATGAAGATCACTGCATTTACAAACACATAAAAACAAAAAAAAATGATTGCTTCTGCATTTAACTGCAGAAAACATATAAATTGCATTTAAATTCTATTTTAAGGTAAGGGAGGAGGAAGGAGGCAGAAGATGTCTTTGTACCTTGTAGTAGGCAGCTTCTAAACTGGACCAAAATAATCCCCACCTCCTGATATTCATATCTTTGTGCAACCCTCTTCATGAGTGTTATTACACTGATTGACTCACTTTTAATCATTAGACTATGGCAGAATGGGTGTCACTTCTGATATTAGGTTATAAAAAGACTGTGGTTTCCATTCCGGTTGTCTCTCCTAAGTTCTCCTGGATCACTCACACTGGGGAAACCAGCTGCCGTGTCATGAGGCAGCCCTGTGGAGAAGCCTATGTAGAGAAAAATCAAAACCTGCCAACAACCAGGTGAGTGCATGTGAAAGTGGGCTTTGCTCCTTGCCCCCAGCAAGCCTTAGATAGGTCCCCAGTCCCAGCTGGCAGTGTAACTACAGTCTCTTGAGTCAGAAGTTCCCAGCTAAGCTGCAGTCAGATTCCTGACCCCCAGAAACTGAGTTGACAAATATTTGTGGTTTTAAGCTGCAGTTTTGGAGCAATGCACTCTTTGATCATAGAGAACAAATAAAGCATCTTTCTACAACACTTCAACCTCTCCCATCAATATTTCATTTTGAACCACCCATACATGGATTTTTATGTAGAATCCTATTTTATAAACAGCCCTTACCAAGAAGAAAGAAAGGGAAGAAGAAAGAGAGAAAGAGGCTAGAAGGGAGGGAGGGAGAAAAGGAAAAATATTTATATGGCGACAGCATCTGTGAGCATTTCCTCTGACCCAGAGAGAAACTCTGGACTGAAATGTGTGCGGTTGTATATAAAGTCCACTTGGATATGAATTGTATCTGCATTTCGTGAGTATGTATGATGATCCTGACGTTTACATAGCTTGTATTTATTATTTTCTGTGTTCTCATGCTTACATGTTGAATGGGGTGACAGTGTTGGCTGAATCAATTTGAAAGCATGGCCATTTCCTTAGTTGACATTTATTCATTCGATATTGCTGCTTCTTAATTAATCATTTGATTAATATTATCTGGGCCCAGAAGTTCAATTAGAGATACACCTTTTTTATAGACAATAAACAACATGTAACAACTGATGTAACCCAGCATGTATAGGTAGTTAAAGTGGGCATTATTTTTTATTTGCTTTCAAACTGCAGAGCAGGCTGAACAATAGACAATAAACAAGTTGTTTTGTATGGCTTTTGTGGG
The DNA here is from genome assembly GCF_000164805.1 of Carlito syrichta. Lineage (NCBI taxonomy): Eukaryota > Metazoa > Chordata > Mammalia > Primates > Tarsiidae > Carlito > Carlito syrichta. The sequence goes on from NW_007252930.1 coordinate 785,405, forward strand.
ACTTGAAAAGAATTTTGACTTAATGGAAACTGATGCTTTGTTGCAAGAACAAAAGAAGCAATAGAAAATCCACGTGGTGAGTGCCCCAAACATATCTTCACAAATGATACAGTCACATTTAACTCGAAGATTGGGTGGTAAAGGTTACTTTGTAGTGTAGAATTAATAGGTAGTATCTCACTAAGACTCTTCACCTCCTGCCTTGAGAAAACTTTCAAGGTTTCCACAGATAAAGAGAAGGACTCAAGGACTGGAGACCCCTCAAATGTGTAGATGACACTGTAATCTTTTGCTTAAGCTAAAGACCTTGAAGCAATAGTGAAAGAATATAACAGAAGAGCAAAGAATCTGGATCATTATATAAAAGAAGCATATGCAAAATCACATCGAGTACATACATTCAAGAGGGAACGCTGGCTGCAAAAAAATTAAGCATTGCAAAGGAGTGTTTGTTGGGGCCATATGGTGCACATTGTTACAACCCAGAAAGGTTCAGAAAGCAGAATAGACCCTTGTTAGAGTCTCTGTGGAGCTGAAAATGAATAGTTTTCTACATTTAAAGAACTGTCTACTAGAAAGAGAGCTATGATACTAGCACATGCCTGGTTTGGGTAACTATAGAAAAAGCACACATATTTAACACTGAGAAAGAATAAAATTTGTGTAATAAAATAGAAACACTTTGTGTATGGTACCATGTGAACAGACAAAAGAAAAACTGGTCAGTAGCAGAACAAGCCAGCAATTACTAGGAAGAAAAATATCTGACTTTCTTTGAAGATGTAATATGTTAGAGATATAGGATGAGGCTGGTACATGCCTAGAGTGAATAGCCCTTCTCAGTAGGGCAAAGAGGCCGGTCAGATTTGTTCATGAACTCAGATCTACGTCTTTATAAGTTTATATGGAGAAGAATCACCAGAACACATAGAACAAAGATGCAAACCCTTCGATTCTCTCATATTCTTGGATAAGTCTGAGCTATGGTTAGACCTCTTTAAATTACTCCTCCCCGCTTACACCATTATTGATTTTTCCCTTGGATTCACAGGTATGCCAACAAGAGTGCTCTAAGAGGAGGCAGGTTTCTTATTAATACATATGGCAAAAGTTTTTCAGTATCTTAAAAAACACAAAAATTTTCTAGGATTTTTTGATAAAATAGAAAATATAATTTCTCTTGGAGTCAACTGAATAAGCAGATATTGGGATCATTATCAGCAAAATAAGGGTCCTCATTACAGTACATTGGTCAGTAAATACATATCAAGTAACTTCTTCCTTCTGTCCAACATTGTGCTAGGGGTCAAGGTGAATGAAACAGGCAAATTCACTGAACAAAGCTTACAGTTTAATGAAGAAGTGAATGGAGAAGCACAAATAAATGATGGCAAATCAATTACAATTGTATAAAAAGATAGTAGGCCAGTGTACAGATTGCAGTGGCAGTATGTAGCCAGTGTTCCCAAATTAATTGAAGGATCAGGAAAGGTTTGTGCAAGTGAGTATTAGCGATCTCAAGGTTGAAGAATAGATGTTCAGCTGGTGATGTGTGATTTGTGTGGGGTGGGTGTGTTCACACATACACTCATACACATACATCTATAAGGGAGCAGAGGGCAGAAGGAGAACAGAGAGAAAAAGATCTTGAAATCATCTGAGGAGATAAAAACAAATCCAGTATTCCTTGGATGGAGGAGTGAGGGAGTAGTACAAGGTGAGACCAGAAACCAGAGACCAGAGAAGGCTTGAAATCAGATTATATAGGTTCTTATAGGTCACTATAAAGACTCTGGACTTTATTCTGAGGGCAATGGAAGGCCATGAAAGATGGCTAGCTAAAATCTGAGCTTCTCTCTATACGAGACAAATGAAAGGAAATAAATATTCAGGAAATCTCAAGCAATTCTCTTACTCAAGAGTCTCTGGAGGATGGGATTCATATTAAATCCATCCCTATGCTTTACTTTGTGCTTCTTAGGGAAATAAAGCAGAGCCATAACTAACCCTAATGCAGCACAAGTGACCATAACTGTCCAAGAGGAGAAGTGGATGCTACCAGATATCAGCATCGAAAAAGGTCACCTGCAGAGGGGAATAGGTGAGAGCTTTCTAGAAGACGTTACCTGGGTGTGATAAGCTACGTAATGACCCCCAAATCTCTAAGACCTAGGACTGTTACCTTATATGGTAGTGTGATTAAATTAAGAATCTCGAGATAGGAAGATTATCCTAGATTATCCCGGATATTCCACAAGGCTCGTTACCAGAAAAGGGCAGGAAGATCAAAGGAGGAAGAAAACAGTGTGACAGAAGAAGCAAGGTACGAGAAAAGGCAATTAAATGGGTTATCATGAATCAAGGAGTGCAAGTGGCTTCCAGAAACTGAAAAAAAGTAAGGAAGTAGATTCTCCCTTGAGCTTCCAGAAGGAACCAGCCCCTTCACATATTGATTTTAGCCCCATGAGGCTCATTTCAAACTTCTGACCTCCAGAACCGTAAGAGAATAAGTTTGTGTTGTTTTAAGTCACTAAATTTGTGGAAATTTGTTAAAGCAGCAATAAGAAATTAACGAAATGAATATTATTCCAGTAGAGTACGTAGAACAGCAGTAGAATTACTATATGTCCCAAGTAGCCCAGTAAAGTCGGTATGCAACCATTCTCTCAGCATTTTCATTAACAGTGCCCCCTTTCTTCCACCCAAGACCCTTGTTTGGATTATAAATCTGTATATACTGAGTTATTGAGGCAAGTGTTGATAATAGCAAGCAGAAGTCTGAGGGCCAAAAGGACATTTCCAATGGAAGCAACCACTGTCTGCCATTCTAGGTGACATAAAACATCTCATGAGTAACCAGCGTGATGCCTATAAAACACAAAAATGACATATTGATATACTGCTTGAAAATGTGTTCTTAAAGAAAAGTAAGGATGATGTGGCTCCTATTTCAAGGCAAAGCTGGAAGACTAGAAGGAATGAGACTCCCACAATCAGGACGGTATTGCTGAATGCTGATCACTGGATTCTGTGAAATGATGAGAGAAGGTGTGCACAGGTGAGACACTGAATGCCAGTCATACACCATTGGCACAGATAACCCATTTACGGCTTTAAAATGACTTGAAAGTGAAGATGTCATGTTGCTTTGAAGTCTAAGAGGTAGATTTGAGATTTCTGAGTGGAAGAAAAATCTCTGTATTAAATATACGTGAAAGAAATGTCCAGCATTCCACATCCCTCCTAGTTTCTTACCTTTCCTATCAGCCATATGCAAGAAGTTTCTTATCACGGGTTGGTCGGTTGTTTGGCTTGAATCATGCCACTTTCATCCTGTAAGCCATGCAGCTTCCATCTCTTGAGAACCAGCAAGGGTGCCTTTGTTTCTCTTATTTAAGTTCCCAACTCCTTTCTCCATTGCTTGTTCAGGTCAATCTGTTACAATGTTGTTGTCTTACCTAACAGGTCTTCTCCTTATCTTCTTCACACCACATGTCCTTTCTCTATGTCAGAGCCCATGCTGTCCTCTACACATGAGATGCCATCTCTCTTCCCTCTTGTCCTTCAAGAACAAACTGACAAATATGTTGACAACTTCAGTAGCTCTACTGAAGTCTGTCTGAGTCTCTCTTGCATCCATATTCCACTAATAAGCAGTTTGCTGAGTTTCTTCAGAGTCAAGCACTGCACTAGTCACTGGTACATAATTGGTGAGTTTTTTAAAAGCATGGTCCCTGCCTTCAGATAAGCAGCCAAGAAGCAAATTACAAAATAATCACATATTAAAATAAATGTTAAGAGGGGAATGAACAGAGAGAGTGCTAGAGAATATTTTGGGAGCATTTACTTAAACAGGGAATTTACTGAGGCAGTAATACTGATGCCAATACCTGAAGAAAGCCCTCCACTATGCAAAATCTGCCACCCTCAGCATTCAAAGTTAGTAGAATGTCAAAGTCAGAAGGAAATTCATATCATGTAGATGAACCACCCCAAGAGAAAACAAAGGGGAAACTTCAAAACTCCCAACACCTTTCCTAAGACTGTATAGCTTGAGATGGATCTAGAACTATAACCAGGGTCATCTGACTTCCCATGTGAGATCAGACTCACATGTCCCCCCTCCACTGATTATCTCCTAATTGTCTCAAGTGGTTTTTTGGTGTATCTTAAACTTTTTTATTTCCTACAATTCTAGAGAGATAAAAGGTGCAACCAGTTTAGGGTTGATTTTTCCCCTTGTAGCAATGGCCGTGTCTCACTTCTGCTATCTGGGAACCTCCGCAGCAGCACACACAATAATGGGTTGGTGTTAAACTGTGTTGTATTGGAGATATTGTGGCATCCACGTTTCTGCACAATGGAGGAATTTCTGTTTCACTCACATTCAATAAGGAGTCACTCTTCCCACTTCTTGGAGCAGATCCTGATACCCTTTTCTTGGTGGTGCAGCAGAGCCAGAACAGAGCAAAGACAGCTGGGCAGGAAAGAGAGCACACAGGCTACACAGGGGCTACTCCTTGCCTGGCAATTCTTATACATGTCTCTAATGAGCTCCCCCCGCCAGGACTATTCGTGTTTTCTCATCACATTTCCTTTCAGGCCCCTCCCAACAAGTTCCTGACTCCTCAAACTTATGAGAAAATAGAAGCCTTTCTCTGGGAACTTCCACAACTTTCCAATGCTGAATCTTCTTATCTCTTCACACTACCACCTCCTCATCATCATCTCCCCCCTCGCCATAGCTCCCAGGCCCCTTACAGTTGAGGAAGCATCTTTCCTCTGGCCAAAGCCCAGGACTTCCACGTTTGTTCTAGATTCCATCCTTTCATACCTTCTCTTCTTTCCCAGGACTTCCTTCTTTCAGTTATCCTCTCTGTCATCTGAACCATCAAAGTCCCTCACTCCGCAACATCATTATCTTGAGCATTCAAACTCATCTAGCAACTACCATTTTGGTCATACTCCATGAATGCCTGTATTCCCTTGTCTTGCTTCAAAACTAGTTGTGGTTCTTTTTATAGCTAAGCACTTCAAAAACAAAAACAGGACTACTTAAGTGTCTCAACTAACTTTTTTTTTCATTCTCTGTTCTTTTTCTTGTTTAACTTTCACAACAATAAAACTATTTTTTGGATTGTATGGTAATTTTTAAAAAGTAATTTAAAAAAAACAAACAACATATTAAAGTATGAAGAAACCCAAAATAACCTGATCCTCATCTTTTTTAGATAACCACCATTAACATTTTAGAAACACACCTGCCTGCCTCAGTTCCTGTGTCTATAATTTTACATTCATGATGTCATACTTCATCTTACCAGTTTTTAAGAATGTATTGTTGTATTTCTTCCCCTACTCTTTCAAAATGACAGTATCCCCTACTTGTGGTAGTCAGTGTTAGCCACCTGGTCCGAATCCTTTTTACAAGTCTTCTTATTCATCTAATTGCTCACAAAGAACATATGTATGTTATCCTGGTTTTCTGAATCTTTCTTAGTCCCATATAACAGTAAATAGCAGAAATTTCTCTAGGTTAACTGAGCTATATCAAATTGATTCTTTTTAACAGCTGCATAATATTGCATCATAAAAATGTAGCACAGATTATTCAACACCTCTCTAGTGACAGGTATTCACTTTGTTTCCAGTTGAGGGGAGCTTATGTGTTTTTTGGTGTATCAAACACTGATACAAACAAATTATATTTACATATTGAGTCCTTTATTTCTATGGAATAGATTTCCAAGAGTGAGACTACTGAATTGGAGTATATATAATATATTATATATGTGTGTGTGTATATATATATATGTAATATATATCCATATGCAATATAGATGTAATTTTTGAACACATTATCAGACTATTTTCCCAAATGAGTACAATTTACCTAAAATATATGATAATGCCCAATTCTCTGCAGTCCTTACCATAGTAGGAATTTGAATAACATTAATTAAAATACTATATTCCAGGCATAATTCTAAATGTCCTATATCTATTAGCTCATTTAATAGAGACCCAGCAGGGTTAAGGAATTTTCCCAATGATACACAGTTTTTAAATGAAGAAGCAGGGATTTAAAGTCAGCCTGCCTGGTTTCATATCTGGTGCTCATAATCTTGTGCTATTTTGCTTTACTTTTTGCCAGTATGATGGGTGTAACATGATATGTTCTGTTCCTTTAATTCCATTTCGTTATAAATAGTAAAATGGTAGAATATCTTGTCAAATATTTATTTCTCATTTTGGTATGTTCTTTAAGAAATTACGTATTCATAATTGTCTCGGTTAAGGATAACTTGAGCTGCCTTTAATAAAAAACCCAAATAAGTGTGGCATAACAGGGACTTATTATTATTATCTTTCATATAAATAAGTACAGAGCTGAACAGCCCAGCCCTGCTGCTGCAGATGCCTTAGATGACCACTTGGGACCAAGGCTACTTTGAGTTTCCTCTGCCTCTGTCCTTGGGACATGAACTCCTCTCTGCCCTCACAAGTTTTCTACAGAGCTGTAGTTATTCAGAGAAGAAACTAAAGCGGAAAAGGCAAAAAGCACACCCTCAGAAGTCCACACACCAACCTGTGCTTATGTCTCGTTAGCCAAGACCACGTGAGCAGGACATTTCAGCTGCAGGAGAGAGTTCAGCTTCTTAGCTGGACCCAGGCTTCCCTAAGTTCAACTGGCCTAGTAGTGGTAAGAAAGAGGGAGAGAATGGACACTGGGTAGACCAATTGACCGTTGCAATAATATCCTTTGCTCGTTTTGTTCTATTGGGTTGTTGTCTTATTGTTATGAATTTGTAATAACGCTCCCTCTGTGTAGTTATTTATCCTTTACTTGTCATCTGTTTTGCATATATTTCCCTATAGCTCATTTGTCTACTGACTCACTTGTTGAGTGGAAATAACACTGATGAAGAAAAATACAGCAAAAAAGGAGAATAGGAAACACAGAGATAGAATTGAGAGTAGCGTGATCAACGTCAGCTACTAAGAGAGTGCTATTCCTAAAAGAACCTGAAGAACTATGGAAGTATTAGACCTATCAAAATATCTACAGGAAGAAATGTATAGGAAGAAGGTGTTGGAGAGCAAAGGACAGAGTGGTAGGAGATACATCCCGGTAGATACACAAGAGTATTGATTTTTACTCTTGTAGATGAACACGCTTTGGGAGATTTTCTCTGGAGAGATCTGACCTAAGTGTTTAAAGGACAGCTCTGACAGAAAAGATAAGACACAAAATGGGAGACATGTTAGAAGGCTATTGAAGTAACCCAGACAAAAATATATAAATGTATGACAAGTGACTGGATTTTGTACATAATTTGAAGATAGACCAACAAATTTTACTGTTAGATTGGAGGTGGACTGGAATAGAAGAGAGTCAATAAAGACCTCAAGATGTCTGGCATGAGCAACTAGAATGATGGAGTTATCAGAAAGTGAATTAGGAAAGTCTATGGATGAGGCAGATGTGGGAGGCTGAGAATCTGGAATTTGGAGAGTGGCCAAAGCTATAGATATAAATGTGATGTTTTCAGCATAATGGTGTTTTCAGTGTGGTAGGATTAGGTATAATTGAGAAGACAGTGAATTTAGTTAGAAAACAGAGAAGATCCAAAAACTGCTAGTAAGGGAGAAGGAAAAGCAGGCGAGTAACTGTGTTCTACATGGGAGAGTGCAACCACTCCCAGAGCTCAATTACTATTCATACCCCCAAAGACATTCATCTTTATATTGCCAGAAAAGGTGTCTTTCTTTCAACAGTCAAGATACCTCCCACAACTCCAGCCCAATATAATGAGACTTCAACAACATTTTCATTAATCCCCTCTCCACACCTCTCCACTCCTAGGTTTCGCTAAAGTTGTTTATTGCTGGGGATTCTAAATTACCACCATACTTTTTCTTGCAATATTATTACTTTCATGTAAATAAATTGTATTTATCCTTTATGATATACATTTTTAGGTGCTCTTTAAATTGAAGAATATATTCTACTAAATGTACACATTTCCTTTTATCTTCATTTTACCTTATCTCAGCATCTCTGTCTTTATCTATGCATTTGTTGTTTGTCTAGAGGTACCGGGTTAATCTTTTATCTAAGTTACTTGTATCTGAACCTATCTACATTTTACTCTGATACGTCAGTGATGCTATTCGTGGTCTAGAGTTTTAGGGTTACACTGCCGATGTCCATTATATTGTTGTGTGCACATATTATAGAAGGAGAAGGAATAGACACTTTTCAATGCCTCTACCATTCTTTATCTAAAGATAATAGAAGAGACTTGGCACAAGAGGGATCCCAGGAGAAACAATTAAAATTCTCTAAGATAGAAGGAAGTGTAATCATCAGGATCCCAAAACCCTTGCACCAGGAAGTGCAGAGTTACGGATAAGCATTACTTGTATTCACATATACACATGCAAATATGAAAGTTTGGAGCAACCTAGACATGGCCAAGGTCTTGCCTAATCATTAACTTAGTGTCCCCTTCTCAGAACTAGATTTGGGAAACCAAACAATTATATATATCATGATCCAAGCTATTATCCATTTGGTATTCATATAATGCAGTGATCTTCAAATTAATGTGAGCATGGCTCTGTGCAAACACACACACACACACACACACACATGCATCTAAGAAAGGTTTTTGTAAATCACACTTTTACTATAGAAGATATTTTTCATATACTGTCTTCGATTTCTTTTCTTAGATTGCTGGTTACTCTTCCTTAAATTTATTATATTACATATTCATGATTGCAACCCACAATTTGAAAAAGAAATACTGATTTACAATGCTTTTTGGTATACTAAGGCAAAATAAAATAATAATAGGTAACATTTTCCAGAATGTATGCACAAGGAACTATGCTAAGCACTTTACATGAATTATATCATCTCATCTTTAAAATTACCCTAAAAGTTAAGTACTATTATTATTTCCTCCAGGATACAGAAGAGAATTTGAGTATTAGAATGATCAGTTAGATTGCCAATGCTCACACAATATAACCGTATGGAGAAACACACAGTGCTGACAATTGCTCTTATCTCCTATCTTATCCTCTGAAACATAGAAAAAATATGTCTCAAAAAATATAAAACTCTCTAAGATTCACTAAGTAAGCCTTAGGAAGGCTCTTCCCAGTGCATCCACTACTCCCATAGCCCTTCCAGCCCTCCTCTGAGGAGGAGCCACATGTTCCTTTATGGTGTTTGATTCTCTTTTTGTGGTACTCATTCTATATTTCTCCGTATATTGACTGGTATCCTTTGTTTTCTTATCTTCTCTACTAGCTCATGATGATCCTAAATCCCAATCTTTCTTCATGACTTTTCTAATTAAATGCCTGCTGCTAACTAGCTAATTGTGAATTCCTGGTTCAAATTCTTGGAGGAAAAGAATCTAATTGACTAAATTCATCTTCTCAGTCAGTAATGGCATCAGATTGCACTTATTCTTGCAGTCATGAGTATGTATTCCAACCTTGTATTTACAACAGTTGGGCACTTATCACATATATAACTCCCTATCTACCTCTCTCTCTTTCCCATTTCATTATAAGCTCCTTGAAAGCAACAGGTATGTCTTATTCATCACTGTACCAACTAATCTTGATTAACAGGATACACTCGTATAAAGTAGACATGAATTTAAAAGGAGTGAAATTACTGCTAAAGTAGCAACAACAGGAGAGAGAGAAGGATAATGAAGCTGTGGAACAAGAAATTAGAAAGAGAGGAGGGGCAATAAAGAAACTACATGGATAACAGGATAACATTCTGCCCTTACTAACAAGGCACTATCCAAGAAAGTATAGAACTGGGGTCACGTAGTAGCCCTGATCAGAGATCTTACACATGACCGCAACAATTCTTCAGAGGAAGGAATGAAAGGTGGTGCCAAGCGAGTTATTTTACCTAAGCAAGAGTATGGAAGTGAATAATGGAGAACTGTATTTGCCCCAAGTTCAAACCGCAACAAGCATGTATAAAGATGAATTCACTATTTTAAAAACCCTCAGAAAAGCAGCATTGGTCAATTTGGCCAGTACTTCTGTGTTCGCCAAGCAAATGTTCATACTCAAGCTGTCTGGTTTGCATTACAAAAAAAGCCTAAGAAGCCAAGATATGTTGGACTCTGGGGAAGACAAAGGGTCAGAAGGTAAATCATGTCCAGCTATTAACATGCCAGAATTGGCTCTCATGGACCAACCTCAGGTCTTAAATCAACCACAACTTCCAAAGCATAAGGAAACAAGAGGATAAATGAGGCCCTGACTGCCATGGTATCTCTCTTGTGTATCCTTTGAAAGCCAAGAAAAGGTGAGGCCTCCTATATAAAAACTTCAAACTAAGAATGATGAAAGAAAACATGCATTGCTGTTGCTACACATTCTGATCAGTATGAAAAAATCAAATTAACTTTATAAAACTAAGTTTTAGATGATATTGCATATAATCAAATGTAATGCACAATATATGCTTTTAAAATGGTATCACCAGATAATAATGCTCCGTTGCAATAATATTTGATTACATCTTCTGATTAGATAAACCATCTAGAAATATGTGTAATGTATACACAAATAAATAGCAGAAATCTCGGAAACATTTTAACTACTCTTCTATTGCTAAACATAAATTGACTTTTCTTTTTCTTTCTTCCTACCTCCTAATTTTTTGCTTCCACACTTTTCAAGTGTTTTCTTAGAGAATAATTCAGTTATTTGAACATTTTAAAAAGTTTTATCCAACAGGTTTACTTATTGACTGCCAGTTTCCTGCTTGTTTTGCCTGTTGTCACATTTGCTTATTAGGTAAATTCTGCCTTTGAGGGTTATGCATGTGTTTCTAAGGACAGAGCTGGCCTTGTGTCTGCCTCATCACTGTATCCATTGTCACTCGAACCATCTTCCTCGATTTGCATAAGCTCCTCTTATTTTTCCTACCTCATCTCCTTTTTATGAGCCTTTAAGGATTAGAAAACCCACATTTCTTCGTTGAAGCCCATCAAATTTTCAGTAGTTTCCATCATGCCACATGATTAAAACACAGCAAACCTTAAGTGCTCATGGTTGATTGCTGAGTCTTCCTTTAATTCCTTTGGAAATCATATAGGAAGTGATGGCTTATAAGTAGATTCTCTAGAAGGTTCATGAATATATATATATATATATATATGGTTCATATGAGGGTGTTTGTTCCTTACTGAGTAAACTATCCTGACCATGTACTTTAACATGGATAATGTAAAGGCACACTTGCTACTTGTAAGTAATAAATCCTAAAATGTAACAGTGCAGTTTTCATTTTCTTAAATTATAACTTTTCTTCCAAACCCTTTGGTTACTTACCATGAGGCATACGTCATGATTTATCCATTTGTCATGCAATGCTAGAGGCTTGAGAGATTTACATTTTCTTTATAAGTAGACCACTCTATGCCATCATTTTGAATTTTAATTGTTTATTTGTATCCTTAAATGTTTTAAATGGAAAACAAATTAACTGCTGATATCAGATCATTTTCTAAATTGCAACTATCAACTTGGCTTAGGGCTGCAGACTGTGCTGGAAACTAAATTCAAGCCAGGAATAGACTGTGGATAGCACTGAGGCAAAATATGTTGAATAGACATGGAGGCTCTATGATAAGATAAAAGCACAGAGATTACTCCAAATTAGGAGTATTAAGAAGCATCCCATTTGCTATCATGGTGAAATAAAGATCAGGAGTAAAGAAAGATCGATTGGATAACCTGTCATCATTTTCAAAAACCTGTTGCTTTGAAAGCAGCTGTTAGGGTCTGAGAGTTCAGAAGAGATACATCTACATAACTGTATACAATGTAATATGGAAAATATTTAAAATGGCCAAAAACATAATGAGCATGTATTGCTAATTAGAGTTGTTACCGTCTAGGGAGTTTTCAAAATGAATTCATTCACTGAATTAAGTAGAATTTGTCTTAAAAAGACTCCATAGAAGAGGTGCACATAAGAGTTTTCGGTAGAAGCTAGAAGACATCAAAGAGAAGAATGAGGAAGGCCATGAAAATAGATCCATTACCATGTGCAAAATTTGAGGTGGCAAGTGTTTGTGATCATATTTGGGATGCTGTACACATATGTTTGGTTGAAAAATATAAGTGTCTCTTAGAAACTTGGTATACATAACAACAAGAATTAGAAGATCCGGGTAGAAACTCTATTCCTATACAGACATGTGTTGTGAAATGTCAGGGTCAGGAACAGGGCCTGGCACAAGTTGTCATTCAATAAAAATCTGTCAGAGGAAAGATGTATGGGTGAATGGGTAGAGGTAAGAAAACCAACATTGGTAGGCTGTCTACTGCATGACAGGTTCCATACTAGGTACTTTTGTCTATGTTACTTGACTTTATCTTTCATCTCAAAATATTAGCTGTTATCTCATTTTTGCAGATGAGGAAACTGAGGCATTGAGAGAATAGACCCAAGATCAGAGAGCTAGAAATTGGCCCAACAAGAATTTGAGTAGAGAGCTATCCAACTCCTTGTTCTTTTTTACATTATGACTTTAAATGTATCTTTAAGTCTTAAATAAAAGAAAATGGTTTCTGATAGGAAAGAAGGTAAACACCATAGATGGAGCACTCTCTCTCTTCTGAGGCACATATTCTAGAGTCAAATGGACTTCCTTACTCACAGTTCTTCAATACTTTCTATAATCTGCAGATTAACTTGCCTGTTCTCCACAGACTGTGATGACCACTGGCCTTCGGCTGGTTTATTTGCTTTGGAATAGTCATTGTCTGTGGTTACTGACCCTGTTCCTTTGCAAATATTACAGAGAGTCTTTCAGGCATCTTCTTTGGGGTGGTCAGCCAGTAAGGTCAACTGTATCATGTGTTATTTATCAAAGCAAAATTACATGGTTAGCAAAATACAGCACACAAATTATAGAGAGATGCTTACATCTTTAGGCCAATGCCCATAATGCCCTTGTTTCCTTCTGAAAAGCAAGTATTTATTCACCTCATTTTATACTGTGAAACAAAAAAGAATCTGGAATTTGTAAGCTAATTGACTGGAAATAAGTATAGCCAATGAAGTAATGATGTCTGTTTTTTATGCTTTTCTATCTATAACCTGACCTATATGTTTTAAAATGTGAATTTATTTTAGCAATTATTTTCAGCTATGCCTTATTTATGTTTCTGTCAACTAATTTTTAGTGTACTGTACTTTTATTTTTAGGTAGATGGCAAACAAACCAATTCTTACATGAAGACAAAAGGCAGAGAGTGTATATATATATATACATATATATATATATTTCCAGTTTATCTCTGACATTTACATAACTAATATTTTTTAAATCGTTACATTTACTACTATAACACATCAATCTTTTATGATCAAATAAACATTAAACATAGACGTCTCAGTAGATAGGAGATTTGGTAAATCCAGTCATGGATGTCCTTATTATAATACAGTCAAAGCAACAAAGACCGTAGAAGATTCTTAGGCAAATGCTATTTCCAAAAATATCCATGTTTAGTGCCCCTGAAGGGATTCGGAATAAAGACTGGGAACTAAATTTTTTGGCACACTTTGACCCCTGGGAATGGGTCTGTACAACAGAAATGATTTCTTCTCTTTGTTCTGAAAAATGAACAAGCAAATGAGTGTCTTGGAGAATCATTCCCAGAAGCAGAGTACTTTCCCTTCACCTCAAATCCTCCCCTGTTAGGACTCTAGTCTCCAACATGTTGATGCAGCTCAATGTCTCTCTCAATGTTCTTTTCCTCCAAATGTGGTTATGGCTGTGCCTAGAAATGCAAATATGAATCTGATACAATTCCTGCCTTCAAAGGGTTTACAGCTTGGTAGAAGAGAAAGACTGTAGATGATTTTAATACAATGTGTTGTGTGATGAAAAGGAATTATGCAAAGGTGTGCAGTGGTAGGGGTCCTTTATTTCCAAATAACCTGTTTTACATGCACAGATTCACATGGTGGTTGAGGAGCTTCTGAGTAGGTAAAACAACTTACACTCCACTTATAGTTGATGTTTAGACTCATCTGACTGCCTGAAGGGAAGTCAAAACCTGGTGCAGAGTAGAGATTACAGTGTCCCAGAAACAGAATGCATCATAATGTGAACAAGAGTCTGGAAGAGTGAACAGATACCAACAGCTAGGATGTGTGCCAGAGAGAAGAAATGGCTGCAGGTTAGGCATCATGGTTGGTACTTGAGCAAATCCAAACTCAGCAAACGGGTTGGCATGTGTGTATCTTGGGAGGGGGAGAATCCTGTGATTGAATTAAAGAACTATGTAAGCTCTATAGCATGTCAGGGACCAAGCAAATCTCCTGTGGGTACCTCTCACTAAGAGTAATCCCAGAGAGAGAGGAGTTTTCTGTTCACCATGGCAAAGATTGCTAAGCAATTGCATCTAAGCCAGGTCCTGTGGCATAAGGAAGATACCGTTGGTAGCCTTGGCAAGTTGTTATACTGTATGGGAAGAAATGTGTACTGTATCCCAAAGGCTTTTGATAAGAACAATGACTTAATCAGATTTGTGTTTTAAGACAGTGTTCTGTGGTTTGGGGGAATGGGCTGGAATGAATGAACACCCCAGCCTGGCATGAGCCACTTAGGTGGCACAGCACTGCTCTCTGCTGCCTTGACCACAGGTAAGCCAAGAAGACACAAGCAGATTTCAAAGGGGAGAAAACCAGTCAATTTGCCAGGGATGACACAATCAGGAAGTACATGGAAGACTTAGGAGTCGCATAGAGCAAACACACCATGACAAGTAAAAATTTTAAATATTCTATTTGTGGGAGGAGTTGAGGATGACCACAGAAATGATTAGAAAATGTGTTACAAGTGAGAGAGAGAGATTGCAATAACCACAAACATTTAGAAATTCTTTCAAGAGTTGAAATTTACGTTACTTTTTTTACATATTTATATAATATGTATATATATATATTTAAAAGTATTGATTCAACTGGAATTTGGCCTTTGGATCTTCATATTTTGCCTTCTTTTTTGCCTGAAAAGTGGAAGGGAAAATGAGAGTGGACTAGCCATCTTGAACACAAAACAACATGTGCAGTGAAGCTCTATGCTTTGATTGATAGAGAAAAAAGTAAGAAAGAATTTGGGTTCCTGATGTCATCATGGAGCTTTCATACCAGCTTCTTTAACATGATGACAATTAAAACTCCTATTTGAGCAAGCCACTATAAATGTGTTTTCTGTTGTGTGCACCTGGACATAATGCTAATTGATTACTATTTACTTACACCATTTTATCCATACTGGCTTCCTTCTTAATTCTCAAACACATCAGACATGCTTCTGCTTTAGATTTTGCATCTACTATTTCCTCTGTCTGGAGAACTCTTTCCCCAGATGTCCACTACATGTTACCTTTTAACCTTCAAATATATTCACTGGAAGGCAAACATTACAGTAAGTGGATTATTCGAGAAATGAATTAAACAATTAGGCAATGGCTTCTCAAGACAAGACCAGGTCAGCAACCCATTGTTTGGACTATAAATGCATATAAGTTATCCCAGTATGCCATGAGAGAACTTCTGGTGATCAGAACCTTCAGCTTAAAAACAGCTCGTATCCATTCTAATTCTATAAATTTTCCCATAAAGTAGTCCTTTCCAACATGTATCACAGACTGGAACCCCAAATAATTTTATTTGGAAATAAGTTTCCTGACTCATCCCTTTCCACAGGCTATAATTACTTTATCTCAGTGCTTGTGATGATGAAATGTGTATGTATTACCAAATACTCAAAAGGTCTTACTGGGCAGTAAGTGGATTATTCCACTTATTTAAAATGATTTAAATGATTTAAAGAGCTACGTCTATGAAGTTTAAATGTCATCCACAAACTTAGTAAGAGTAACACTAAAAGAAAAAAAACTTCTTAAAAAAGGATTTATAGATGTTAACATTATTCTAGCTTCTTTGAAATAAATAACCTCCATTTACATCCAGGAAAAGCCTATTCAGTTTTCAAATACCCTTTAGATCAAATATTTTAATAGGCTGATATTTCCCCATAATATGTGCATCAGGGTAAGTATTCATAAAATTAATTCTGGAAATATCCAAATCAAAATTATGTCCTTGATCCTTCAAGAATTTTATGGAGTCTGATTCTATTTTCATGTCCAACAGTCACAAAAACATTCTATGACCTGCCTTGCATCTGTTGTTTTAAAATAACTTCACAATAATGTATGATTTCTATTCTTATTTTGTTGAAACCACTGGCATTTGCTCAACCCGTAAACAAAAACAGCATTCTAGAAACCACCAGACATCAAGTATGCAATTTTCTTCCCTAATACTTGGTCTCAAAGAAAGGCTACACTTGCCCATTTACTGTAACCATTGTGCATGTATTCATATTCTACCACCATCTAGTTAAATTCATTTTTAATGAGTCACATCATGAAGCACTGTATATTTTTGTTGCTAAATTTATTAACATATACTTATGGGCGTATAGTTATACAGTTTTTCTTGTGGTGTTTGTGTTTGGACTAATTTTTGCTAATTTTCTTTTGTTTTTCCAGAGAATATTTTTGTCTTTCTAAACCTCAAACTACCTTTGATGTGGTTATCAAGAAAGAATTCAGAAGTTTTGGTATTCATAGGCATCTATCTCTAATATGTCTTATCCATATACTTTGGAAATTCATTTGGAAAAGAAACCTGGCATGCAAATTTTACCTTCAAAATTTCTTCTACTAGAATCAGTTCCAGGTATAAGAAATGGAGGGCAGAAGTTATAATGAATGTATTACGGCAATGAATTTAGTGCTTGGATTCAGGATCTATGGGCTATAATAATGAAGCAAAGTGGTTCATCCATGTTTTCAGTGAGAATAGAAACACAGTAGGGAAAGCAATAACGTGAAACAGTGCATATGACCATGGATTTTGACGTGAACAAACTTAGTTTGAATCAGAGTTTTACAGAAAGTTATTTAGTTTCCCAAAATCTGTTTCTTCTACCCAAAAATGAGAACAATATCACTCCTAAAAGAGCTGTGAAAATGATTAATAAAATATTCTTGAAAGCTGCTTGTAGCTTGGACACATAAAGTAAATTAATACTAAGTTTAAAAAGGTAATCATTTTATGCTACATATTCATTCTAAATCTACATAGTCACATCATAGTATGCATATATATATGCATATATATACATATAAGGAATGTTATACAAACACACACAAAAGTCCACAATGAGGCAGAATTATGTGAAGACATGAGTTAGATAAAGTGTAGAAAGACCTTATTTTCCTATTAAGGTCAGTTATATACATGCATCATTGCTAAATAGGAAATTGGAAATTTATTCAATGTCAAGAAAAGTCATTTAGCCATTGATGATTCACATTTTGCCTTGAGTAGTCTGGCAGGAAACTGACATAGCACTTGTTGGCAAATTTGAACGGTATTAAATTGAACAGGTAAAAAATAGACTTGTGAATTAACCTAATTAAATTTTCGATACATATTTCCGAATGGCATGTACCAAAGAATGCTGATGTAATTTACAGAAAGTATAAGGATTCACAACACAGTCATCTTTTCCAAAATCAAACCTCTGGAGCATTCCAATTCCCTGCTCCTAGGGGGACAGAGTATGCAACTGTGGGATACATGATCTTTGGGCCTTTAGTGTCCTAATACCACAGTCAGAGGTCTTTTGTCCTCAATCCATCAGAAGATGATAAACTAAGGAAAAGCCCCACACACATCTATCTAGCAAACTATTTATATTCCTGTTCACTTGCTTTTATCAACACTGTATCTCCATTTCCAGTTCATGTTCATGGCATTTTGATTCTGAACCACTTCTCTACTTTGACTTCCTGTTTCTGGCTATTTCCTGAATCCAGACGATCTCTTAACTTTCTCTGATTCGCTTTTTTTTTTTTTTTCCAGCCTTCACTTGACTGTGTCTGTCACTTGAATCTCTAATTCTGTTTTCCCTCTCCCATTCCCCATTCCTTTTGATTCCTCTGGTAATGCAAAAATATCTGTAGAGTATTCCGGGTACCTACACTCTATGGACACAGTGAAGCAAGGAATTTATCCCAACATTCTAATTGCTGAACAAGAGAGGGAAATTCCCATTATGCTTCTAGGAATGAAATTATGCCATTCAGTTCAAGGGAATATGAGTTAGTTCTCAAAGAGGAACTGCTTGTGTTGCATGAACATTTTCAGAGGGATATTTTTTACTTTTGTGTGTTCAACATAACAACCAAAATACAATTTCAGGGGAGGTAGGAAGAACCTGGAATTGCCTCTCTTAGATGTTGACTTTTTTAGTTTTTCCACAAATCCAAGTAAAATCAAAATATAACTAATTTAGAATACTAAACTGACTCCAAAGACTTGACTGGATCCTTCAGCAAAATTAGACCTCCTGGGCACAGTCCCAAGAGACAAGCTGATGTCCTGATGTTTCAAAAACAGTAACAAAGAAAAATGAGGTTTCCAACCACCAGTCTTTTTTCCATTTTAAACACACAAGCCTCAGAGTACTGATTTTAACCATGGCAAACCCATCTTCAGCCCACAGTCTAGATATCACTGAAGGATACAGGCTCTGTCAGACTAGCACCTCTCCATATCTCAGCTGAATGGTGGTTTTATTTCTGAAGTGCTCTGTGTTTCTATGTCACATTCCTCCTCCACTCTGGAATGTTCATAGCTATCAGCTTTGGAATTCCATGCATTGGTTTATTACAGCATTTCTAAAATAAATCCATATGAGATGCCCATTTCAAAGCCAGTCACTAGCCTTGGTAACCACTGATATTCTCCATTGTACCTTTCCCTTTGGAAAACCGTCAAAAGTTCAATTGGACCCATGGTATACAGCAAACCCTTAGTTGTCTCCTAGTGGGGATGGAGTTTTCTCTTTCTCTCCTACCCCATGTTACTTTAGGCCCTCTTTTTTTTCTCCCATAAAAATCTCAATGTCATATCATGTTAGATAAAGCTATCTACTTCATGAATTTCTTTTTCCTTGTCCCTTATGGGCTTGGCATCCAACCAAATCCAGATTAGTTCTGTATTAGAATCACTTTTCTTTCACAGAATGAGCTTCAGAGGAAGAGCAACAGAAAGGAATTGACATTTTTTAATGGAAAAAAAACCTGTCATTTTGGAGCCATGCCATTATAGCAGGGCTCCATGTACAGCATGTCACTATAATTGTTCTCTAACACCTAGAAAACCGAAAGCAGTCTACAGTCCTAGGGAAATGAGAGAAGAAAAATACTTCCTCTTCACTAAAAAGTGAATGAAAATGAAATGATGGCCAGGGATGCAGGGGCCCTGGGCTATTAGTATGTCCCCTTCTTACACAACGGATGCATGTCACAGACTTCTTGGACACTACCAAATACCTACCAAACTGTGCTCCACTGGAAAAACTACAATCAGGACAAGAAGAAACAACTCTCAAGCTCAACTTAAGGAACATGGCCTAACTCTACAGTGTCATAAAGAATAAGCTGAGAAACACCTCTGTCATGTAGCAGGCAAAGGATGGTATACCTAAGAAAAAGGAAATGATATAACAAGACAGAGAGGTAAAGCTGAGAACAGCAACATACAGGCTTCCGGGTATTTCTCTAAATGAATCTAAAAGGCACAGAGCACATGAATGCTTGCTCTTATGTGAAAAAAGATTTCTTCAATATTTGGTCAAGCTTTCAATAAATTTCACTTAATACCACACTCTGGGTTTGTAAGACATACGAAGCTCTGTTGATAAGTTGCTCTTAGCACTAGGCAGAGGTACCTTTGATTTTAGTATCTCTATTACATGTCTTTCACAGTGTGTTAATTTCACAGTTGTCTTTACATGTTCCTAAATAACTCTCCACAACTAGGGAGGGCTCATGGGTAAAGGAATCTACCTGTTATGGGCAAGAACCCAATATAAACCATACCATATACACAATTTACAGATGACAGGAAGCAGAGATCATATTATCATCAGTCATAAGTATGTATCTAGAAGAGTTGAGTCATCATTCTCCCACCTCAAAAAAAGACCCAGATTTGCACATACCAGTTCTCACAGCCAGTGTGTGGTCTTAATATTGGATGTGAGCATTAGGAAGAGTCCCATGTTTGGCATTAGACTACAAGAAGACTAAACAAATATAATGTATGTGGGATAGCATCTGTTTACAAATAATTACAAAAATATTGAAAATTTTCTCTCCAATAAAAGAAATGTCTTTTTAATTCTGTAAAAATAAAAGATTCACAAGATGCCTGAAATGCCATTTCTGATCAATGCGTTGTTTTTATTTTTCTCTCTAGTTCCCAAGAATGTAGAATGTGACTGGATGGATGGATGAGTGATTAGCTGTGATTAATTATGTATTTTCTTCTTAACATGTCTATTTGTTTAAATTTCAAACTTTCCACAGTTGTCTGAAATATATTCCCAGGCATTTTGAAGAACTTTGACTTAGTTATTTTATCTTTTATTAATTTTCAAATGCTACATTTCTTCCATTCTTTTCCAAGGCATTCAGCACATACGGGATTCCTCAGCTTCTGATGAAGGATGCATGGAGTTCCAACTGCACCTCTCCCATCATATAAGACCTAGGTTTTAATATTTCATCCTGATACATGCATCTCCTTTCTATTGGCGATTTTTAAGTTCTAGCAACAAAAATTAAAACACTTATCCCAGAAGCTGCCTCTCCAAGGCTTCTGTTATTTTCCACTGCCAAATGATCAAGTAATAATGATCACTTAATCATTCAAAGATTTCTTGATGACTGTAGTGCCTGGAGAGCGAAGGCTGGGAAGCTCCTTCATACAATATGTCATCCAGTCGCTGTCCAGGAGCTGAGTAGTGTCAGTAACACAGCAGAGGAAGAACATATAAAATTGTTCTGTATAATAGAATTTCACAAAGGTTAAAAGCTCAATATAAATAGAATGTTTTCCATAAAAATGAGGTTTTTACTAGTGGTTAAGACTATAGACCCCGGCAATCATCTGCCATGGTTTGTCAACCATGTTGGGCCACTCATTAACCATATGGCCTTTGCTTACTGTCTCTGTATCCTAATTTTCTCTGTAAAATGGGTATAATAATTGCACCTACCTCTTAGAATTAATGAGAAAATTAAATTCAATGAATATTTGAGCACATAGCAAGTGCCCAAGAAATGTTAACAGTGACTACCATTATTACTATTATTATTATTAACACTCTTTAAGGGAGAATAAAAAGGAAGAAGATTTTAAAAGAACAGAAATGCTTAAAATAGGGAGAGTGAGAATGTATACTATCTGCTTTTGATGGTCAAAAGCTGCTTTCTGCTATCATGCTGTGTTTCATTCAAGTTTATCCTCCACCTCACACACTTAAACAGAAAATTACAAACAAAATGTTTGCTAAAACTCCCAAAACAAAGTGTCAATGGCAAACTTCCTAACTGTTCTTTTCCATTAATTATTCACTTTCTGCAACTTCTTAAAAGCTAAAGATCCCATTTTCTTTGAGTATAAAATATTAGAAATATTCTCAGTTCTTTATTAGCTTACATATCTTCAGATTAACTCTACAACCAAAATTTCTTTCCATAAGTATCCCAAAAAATAGTCTTTTATCTTCTTTATTCCACAGACAAAATATTATCTCAGGTTATGAATATCCCTTTATTTTGAAATCTTACTTTTTTAAACAACAGACACTAAGAATGTTATTAGTCTTCTCTAATGCAAATATATATATATTTACCTTATGTAAAAACTCTATTGCCTTATGTAAAAAAAAAAGTCTTCCTTTCTGTATTCACAAGGTCTGTGTTAAGGAGGGCCTAGATCCTCATATTTCTTCAGTCTTTCTCATCTGACTATTCTATTCTGTCTAGTATTACACTTTCTTTTATTTAGAGAATCCTATATCTCCTTTATTCAATTCATTCACATTAATTCAACTTTACCTATACTTCCAGTGCCATACTTTTTCACATTCATTTGACTGGTATTTATTATCTGCTATCGTGTATCCTGGCATTGCAGACACAGCAGAAAACAACAAAGATAACATTCTTACTCGTGCACAACTCGTATTTTAGCTGGGAGAGACAGATTACAAGATACATATGTATAAAACATACAGGGAGTAATAGGTTTTAAAGGAAAAGTAAGCAGACTAAGAGGACACTAGTGGTAGAACCATGTAGACAGCTTGGTTAGAGAGAACACGTCTATTGTGATGACATTTGAGCAGACATCTGAATAAGATGAGGGTGTAAAATACATAGAAATCTGATTTATTGTCCTAAGTAGCAGCACCTTTAACATCAGGAAAATTGCCTAACTTCCATAGCCACAGTTTCCTTCTCTGTAAAATGACAATGATGAAGATCCCATTGTTTTGGGGTTGTAAAACAACAGAAAATATCTGCAAAGGATTATAAAAGGACTTAGTGCAATAAATAATCACACAGCTATATAACCTTGTTGACTGTCAATATTTAGGCTATACCCACATTACCTTCTGAAAACTGCCTAAAAAGCCTTTTAGAGTTCATAGCAGATTAAATCAAGCTGGTAATACAGAAGGCAGCATAATGCATTGAAAGGAAAACATGTTTGAGAAATCAACAAATCTCTGAAAACAAGTAATCTAATTTTTTGGATGCAAAATCTTGGGAAAGTTATACAAGCTCTCCAAATCTCAGTTTCTTTGTCTGTTTAATGAGTTGTGTTAAGGGTTAAATAAACTGATGTATGAAAAAGACCTAGCACAATCCTTGACCTAAGCAAGTGCTGGCTTCTTTTGCCACAGCTTTTTCTATATTTACTTAGATAAAGTAGCATGATTTGTTCATGTAATTTGATGCACAGAATTAAACACATCTCTTCTTGTAGATTAAATATTTAAAATGTGATCCCATGTGGCCACAATAATCTTGAGGTCACTGGAGTACTGGAGGAAAGAAGGCAGAGAGGAGAAGGAAGGCGAAGTAGCTGGCTTGTAACTACTTCTTCAATATACTACCAAAGTCTGTAAAAGGAAAATCCTTTTAAAGAAATTTCCTACTCAAAAAAAAAAAGAAGGAAGAGATAAAGAAAATAAAGTCTTCTTCTCAGAAAGTTTGCTCAAATCAGGAGTGTGGGAGTGTTTTTATCATCTTACCAAAGCTGGATAAGTCCTTGGAAACACCCAATGGTGTCCATACCAAAAATTCCGCAAGAGATTTGCCCTTCCTAAGTCGCTCAAATTCCAAATCCCATCAAAAATAAGACCCCCAAAGTGGAGGGGGTTGTGAAGCCTCTAGCAAACGATTGCATCAGATAGACACTAAAGGTCAAAAGACAAATGTGTTCAAAGTCAAAGAGAACAACCAGAGATACAAACATAAGAAAGAGGGGCATTACTTTGAGGAACTTGCTTAAACCAGAAAGCAAGCTTTAAAACAGAAAAGACAGAATACAATTCGAATCCTGGCTGAGTCCCAAATTTGGACATAGAGCCTTTCACAGATGATATGCTAAAATGGGTTCGTGCATTCAGCAACTATTACTGAGAGCCTACTGCGCATCACTTCTCTCTCTAGGCACTGGGGATGCAAAGGCAGACACGACAGGAAAACCCCTGCCCTAAAGCGCGCACACTGACGGGGACCAGAAACAACACGCGGGTGAGAGACATGGTAAGTCAGATGGTGACAAGTGCTGTGGAAAAGAATAAAACCAGAAAGTTGGAGCATGGCATGCAGGATACACTAGAGAAGGGTCGCTGTTTTTTTTAAATGTGGTCAGGGAAGTCCTCCTCGCTGCCAGTATGTCTTTGGGGAAAGCTCTTATGCAGGTAAGGAAGTGCGTCATGAAGATTACCAGCGAGAGGAGCTGTCCAGGCAGAGAAAATATCAAATGCCTCTGGGGATGGGATTTACCTGGCTTATCAAGCAAGTGCAAGGAGGGGCCTGTGGCTGGCATGAGGTGAGCAATAAAGGCAGGCGATATCTCAGAGTTAGGTCCAGCACAGCCATCATTGACAGCACTGCGACCTTCATTGTGGAAGGACAGCCACGGGGGGGGTTTTGAGAAAGACTGACATGAGGCAACATTTAACCTCTGCTGTACTGATGACAGGGTGTATTGGAGTGGGGAGAAGTGGGAAAACAGGGAATGACAACAGGGTCTTGGACTGCTGTCTTGTAAACTAAGGTTTTATCTTGAGAAAATTCATTTTCTTAGAAGAATGTGAAGAACTGGTTTGTTTGTTTGTGTGTTTATTTGTTTGAGAAGAGGGTGGAATGGAGATCCTGCTAGACATCCAAGAAACAATATCTGGTAAAGAAAAAAGTGAAATACACATGTCAGGAGTTCAGGGAAGTGGTCCTGGCTGGAAATAGAAATTTTAGAGTTTTCAGAATCTAGGTGGTGTTTAAAGCCTGAGGAGAGATGAGATGAGCCTAGAAAGCAAGTGGAGAGAGAGGGAAGAGAGGTCTGAGCTCCTCGGGGCTCAAGAAGACGAGACACAACTAGTGAAGGAGCAGAGCAGGAGCTGTCAGTGAGGTAAGAGGACAACCACAGAGTCTACATCCTAGAAACCATGTGACAGAAATAGTTTAAGGAGAAGAGAGTGATCCCTGTGAAGGAAAAATAATCTGTTCCTGTGTCAGTCAAGACGAGTACTGAGGGCTGACCATTAGGCTTAGCAACATAGAGGCCCTTGACTTTAAGAAGAGAGGCTCTGTGGGGCAAGAGGGAAGAGAAAGAGAGGGGAGGAGTTGGGGACATTAGGTAAAGAAAACACTTGAGGGGCCTTGCTCTAAAATGAACTGAGAAATGGCAAAATGTGGGGTCATGCTCCTGTAGTCCCAGCTACTTTGGAGGCTGAGGCAGGAGGATCACTTGAGGCCAAGAGTTTGAAACCAATGTAGGCAATACAGCAAGATCCAGTCTCAAATAAATAAATAAAATAAAAAACAAAATGGACTAAGAAATGGAGAGGTTGTAGGTTGAAGAAACAGGGTGGAAGTAGGAGAAATTATAACAGAGAGAGGGAACGTGTGATGCTAAGGGGAGAGATGAATAAACTGTTGGTCCCAGATAGAGTGAGGAGAGTACAGACACAGTTAACAGCAGGATGGTGGAAGAACTGGCACAGAGTTGGCAAGCAAGAGGTTGTATGTGGAAGGAAAGTCAATCCCCTACATGTCAGACTAGTTAATGCCTCTAGTGTTTCTGAGTGGTAACTATGAAAAGCTATAACAAGCCAAAGCAGCTGCACCAGCAGCTGATTTGAATGTAGAAGGTGTAGCCATGTGAGAGGACTAAGTCATTATTATGGGAGGGGCTCTTAGAATTGCCACCCAAGTAGATTCTGTTGTGGTTGGGGTGAAGGAAGGGAAGAGAAAGGGGAGGGAAGGGGGTAGAGAAGGCCACACACAATCTTAAATTCAATATTTCACTCCCATTAAAGATAAGCTGTTTATAAGCTTCAGTGTGGGGCATGTAATTCTATGTAAAAACTCTGTGGTTCCTCCTCCCAAACATAAATCATTCTACATTCTGCTCCCTGAGATCCCTCGGGGCAAAGAGACAACAGGACTCGAGATAGAGTAATACAAATCTAGGTATTATAAAAGTCACCCTAAGCTCCAAGAAGAAAAGAATAGCAAGAAGAGACCTCTGAAAAGTAATAATTTGCCAGATACAATGCCATTTTGTAAATGTGTTTTAGCATCCTCGGGAATCTAAATGCTTACCTTGATACCTGAGGTTTGTGTATTTTTTTTCTCAATTATGGCAATATGTGCTTTAAAGACAAACTATGAATTCTTTTTACACTAAATGCCTCGATATAATAATGAATATTAAATACATCTCAGAGCCACAGAAAGGACTCATCACAAGAGCCTCTTTGTGGTAGCTGAGGAGTGCCCCCTACAGTCTGACATGCACAACGCAAGCAATTGGAGAGGAAAGAACTGAGCGGCTGTGTTTCAGGATTCTCAATAAGGCACCAATCAAGAAAGGTAAGAAACCTCCGCTGAAAAACTGCTACATTAAAGCTTAGGAAATATGTGGACACTATGAATGCCTACTTTTACATATCTGTGAACAGCAAGAAATGACAAACTTTTGCATGGATTTTTCTTCTATTTGACTATCACCACCTATTGCATACAACTAAAGAAAACACAATGTATTAGTAAAGTCTGTTTTTGTTCTTTGGTTACTTCACATCAATATTTGAATACACATGAAAATAATAGTAAAAAAAATTTTTACTCTGCTATGCCAAAAAAAGCTATCTGGGGTCAGAAATGATTTGTATCAGATGTTAGTGACATAAAAAGAGAATGCAATATAGTTATTAAAATTGAGTTAGATGTATTCTAGTTTGAGGTTTTGTTCCTTTTTTAAAGATTCCATAGAGAGGCATTAGCCACCTATGAATGTTATCATTTAAAATGTTAATGATTTTCAAAATAACATTTAAAAGAAGGCATGAAAAACATATTCTATGATTATCAATAAATTTTAAAATAAATGTATATATAAATATGTCAAGACATATTACTACACTAGCATTCAATATTATACATTGTGTAAAATATATTACAATAATATTTGAGAGGTAGAAAGCACCATAGTCTATTAGCTAATCAAAGTTAATAAATTTCACATATAATAATATGTTCCAGTTTAATTTTCTATTTGTAACACAAAGGAAAGACAAAATATATATCAAAACCTTTACATTTTTATTGGAAAAATTTTGAATACTAATATTAGTGCAATTTAAAATGTACCAATGTATTTGGTGACTGTAACTATTAAAACCTATAATTATATAAATGCTTGACAATGGACAGAATAGTAATTATCTAGTTAACAGCTTTTTACATGATCTTTGAATAAATGCAGATTTTGGAAAACTGCATTTAACATCATAAAATGTTCATTTATACCCAATTTTACATATACTGACGACATATACATAAATGTATATAATTAAATTGATAAGTTATACTTTAAATTCACACTCAGAAAGAGGAGATTAGGGTCATGGTTTGAGAATTTCTTTTTATAGAATTTAATAAGCTATAATCTAATATATATAATATTGCTTTATCTAAGATTTCCTAATTGGATAATAATAAATTATAAGATATATTCTTTCCTTTAGATAATAAAAGCTAGCGTGCTTAAAAAAACTGTTTGATATGTTAATCTTCCAAAGTGCTCTGGTTATTTACCTAATAATCACAATTGTCTCTTCTCTCCACCTTCTAATAATATATATGTGATGCATTTAGTTGTTAAAATGCAGCACATGTGGAAATTCCTGCTATTAAAAACATTAGTGTATAGGTCCCAGAAGTGTATAGTACATACAAATTAATGGATATGGCTGCATTCATATTTAATTAACCTTTTGAATGCACTCACCACTATTATAGAATCCTTGTCAAAATGTAGTTTAAAATTAAAATTATACTTTTAGTAATATAAAATAAAATATATCAACACTATAATGATTCTTCAATTTTTAAAGCAAAAAGGAGAAGGAAAGAAAATGAAAGCACAAGAAAGAAAGAGAGAGGAAGGAAGGAAGGAAGGAAGGAAGGAAGGAAGGAAGGAAGGAAGGAAGGAAGGAAGACAGGCCACTGATTTGGGTAAATGAATCAACATTTACAAATTAACAATTTTTAAAATTAACAATTTCCAGAAAAAATGGAATTTACTATTTCCAAAAATTGCATTGGTCCAGAAAGAAACTTTAATATCCCTATATATCAAATATAAATAAAAAATAAAATGTGCTCAAGCCTTAACTATTATATGATATTGATTATAGAGTTTTGACTTGTGGAAATGTACAAAAGTACAATTAAGACAATTTTGAATAAACTTTTATTCAAATTGAAAGCACAATTTTAGGTTGCATATACTCCTTTGGTGTTTAGAAGATATCATAAATTCAGTTACTTCCTCATGCCCCAGAAAAGGCAGACATTTTTAAAGAAGGGTATTGCTTTCATACTGTTTCTAACATGAAAAATGCTACCTTTTTTGGCTAATACAAAGAAACCACAATTAACAGTGAAACCATAAATACTTGCTGTGTTAACCACAAATGGCCTTTTCCATAGAGAAATGGTTTACATGTGTTCTAAATGTGTTTGGTTTCGTTTTGTATGGAAGGAGCTGTGGATATGTTTTTATCTAAGAAAAGAATATGGCATGCACATGCACAACTTTCTAAAATGAGAAACACTCATTGAATTTAATCGGCGTTTTGTCTGGGCCGGAAATTCAGAATTAAACTCCATGGGTGATGATTTTGGATTCTCTGGACAGGACTTCAAGGTCTACTTGCCAAACTTTCTTGGACTCCCAGTGCAACACAAGGCAAAAGGAACCTTCGCCTGTGTCTTATTACTGTATCTGGTATAACTATGGGCCAATCTTATGAGGTATAGACTTCACTTTCTACTTTATCAGTTTAGTTTCAGTGCCATACGCAACTATTCACTGCTCCAGACTCTGCTCTGGTTCATTCTTCTGTGAGCCTGTATGTATCTAGTTGTACCTAATTTCTTCAGTGTTTACTCATTATGTGAACATCAGGAAGTCTACAAAAATCTACATGTATTGATGTTAATAATCATTTCCCTATTTGAATATAGCATGTGCTGGGTCATTTTTATAAGTGTTGGCCACACTCTGAGAATACATAGGAAAGATGAAATTCCTCTCAAAATGTGACCTTTGCTCACTTGTATAACTGAATCTCCTTGGATGGGGTCTAGATGGAAAGTAAACAAAATTTTGTTTTGTAGTTTTTCAGTGGTCACATATATAACAAAATGAGGAAATCAAAATGAAAATCAGAAATTGTTCGGAATACTTCCTATCCCAATTGAATAAATACTCACAAAATTGTACATCTAAGCAAAGATTTCCCCCAAAAAATTACCTTTGGAAAACTTTCTGTAAAAAAATGTGTCTCACTAAATTTATCTTAATAAACTATGGGACTACCCCAAATAATAAAAAGGCAAACTTACCATTCACAAGCTTAAGAAAATAAGCTGAACATTTGTTTCTTCAATTATCCTGTTTACTTTAAACTTGCTAAGAGTATTACTAACTTTAAAAGAAGAAAACTATAATATCAAGGCTCTGTAAATTCTCTTATTTAAAAAAAAGGAGGGAGGCTAAGTATTCATAGCACTGACACTCATTTTTTTCAAAAAAAAACAGAAGAAGAAGAAGAAAAGAAAAAATTCAGTTCAGAAAAATAAATAAAACCCATTGTTTGACATCACACAGATAAAACCATTAATTTACCAATCAATAGATTGCTTTTTGTAATTTGTGAAGTTGTCATTAATTTTAATATAGTTATAAGCAATGCTGATGATCTGTGATTCAAAATTAGGACTCCTTTGTTGGTTGGTTGATTTGTTTTCATGAGGATGAGGCTTGGGAGTATGTGGAGGCATTAGTGTTAGGGTAGGACCCCTTTGCCCAGAGGAAAATATAATGGAATTATCCACAGCTATAAGTCTTCATTTACCAGAATAACTGTTCATTCCCCACCCCCTTTATTTTGAGCTGTGTAATATGCCATAAAAAAACTTGCAAAGTCTTTTATTCTGCTTTCACTCAATTATCTTTTTTAAAAGTCAATATATATTTTTGCTTGTGTGTGTGTGTGTGTGTGTGTGTGTGTGTGTGTGTGTGTGTGTACGCGCGCGCGCGCTCAAAAAACCCATACTGGTCTTTGGTATACTGTGAAGAAAGCTACTCTGTTTGTAACCAGGGCAGCTATGCTATATTTAAAATGTCAGATACATACTACTCAAAGAGCTTACATCATAAAAGACACTATGATTTTAATTATGGTTTAAAACTTCAGACTAGGCACATCAAAATAAAATATTAACCTAATGAGACAAACCACACTTTTGGGTAATCCTACTTCTTAAAAAGGAATTTTAAGATGTTTTTTAAATTTCTAGAAAAACTTTAGTATAAGATTGTGTTATAAGGCAGCTTTTAAAGTTTTTGATGAAAGATATAATTTGTTTTATAACAGTATGCCTCACATCACTATTTAAATTAAAATAGCTTTTATAAAGAAATCACAGAGTAGGAAACAAATTTAAAAATAGCATTTGATATCAGGTATTTAAAGATCTCTCTCCTTCCCCTCTTAAAAAAAATTAATCTTGCATGGCAGAACACTTTTTTCTTTTTAATATATCTTCATCTTTAATACCTTTCCATTTGCAATACTAGCAACAGAAAACAAATACAATTGCACCACTCAAAATCAAGAACACTTTTCCTATCACATGAATGTTAAAACAATGTTCACAAACAACATCAGGCTTACACATGCAGTCTTATGATATGCATTCTCATCTTTCACATTCACCCAATTTATAAAATGAATGTAACAAATTCCCTTTCAAGGGAATGCTCAACATTCACCCAGGGGTTAAATTCATTTTCTAAACACTAAAGATTCTCACAAAGGACACACATTAGGTTCTTGGTCCACCTCATCTGGCGTTTCTTAAAGTGAGGTCCATGAACTGCTGACATCAAAATCTAGCTCTGAAACTTGTTTAAAATACAGGTGAGATGCTCTGAGGTTGAGCCGGTGAATATGCATTTAATGTTTCTAGATGTTGGACATGTCCTAAAATGGCAGCTCTAGGAGCACAGGGCATAACTAACTTCTCTGTCCCCTGTACCTGGACCTACACTTGCCACAAAAGCTTCATGTGATGGAACGCATAAGGCCTGCTGCCCAGAGCACCTGAGACCCACAGCATCCCTTAGATCAGAGCTGCAGGAGGGTCACAGTGGAGATGAATGACTGTGACCTCAAGCTCAAATAGCATGCAACATGCACCCAGTTTGCGGGGTGTGTGTGCTTTGTGTGTTACTAAACTGACTTGCCACTCCAACCTGATGATAAGTTCCCACAGAAGGTTTGGTTTCTTTTGCTAATTCAACATTCATTGTACAAATACCATGGTTAGAATTGGGTATGGAGCAAAAAATAAAATAGGTGTGTTTCCCAGCTGCTAGAAAGTCCTTGACTCCTAGAATGAATTTGCTAGGAATGACCCAGCTACCTAGGCAGTGATTGGGATTTTGAGTGAGTGTTTTTGTCTACTAGAGTAATGGTGTCAGAGCATTTCAAGATTACAGACATAGTATTTTATTTTATACACTCCTTTTATATTTTCTTTATATTACAATCATATCACAAAATGATATGCATAGAGAGATAGATAGGTATTCATTTATGAATTTCATTTACAATTACTAAATTAGGCATCACAAAACACATTACTGAATGGGAGCACTGAGTTTAATATGGTTGAACACCACTAACCTGGTGAATTTTTTTAACATTAACTTGAAGATTCCCTTAGCACTAATCAAAGTAATATTTACAAAATCTCGCTGTATAACTTGCTGGACTAAGTAATATAATTTTGCCAACAGCCTCCTGACTCTGCTGTAAACTTTCCTTTAGTCGACGAAAACTTCCATCTAGTCTTCAGATACATACATTAGATTAGCCATCTGTAGTTTAATACTAGGTCTATATGACTGTAGTTGACCCAGACATTTCATGGTCTGTTAACTAATTTAAGTTAGCTAGGGTTAGCACTTACTCTTTCACCTGAGGACATTCTGACCAACCAGGTGATGGCCATTTCTAAATAACTGCCAGTATTGGTGTAGCTGTATTATCTAAAATCAGCTCCTTTCAAAAGGAAGCTAGCAAAAATTACCAACTAAGCTCTATCCCTTGAGTCAAACCTGTGTCCCCCCTCTAACAAGTGATGACCATCAGGATGCCTTTCCTTAGCTTGCCAGAATGACTACAGATTTATGGGAAAGAGGTGAAAATCAATGCAAATATTTTTAAGTGCATTTAGTAGGAAATGCCTCCTTGGACCTAAACTATAAGTTTTACCAAAATTGTGAGAAAATTTTTGTAAATCTTATATTTTCCTTTCCACAAGAAAAGTGACATCTATGTTGCTTAGTTCAGTGGTAGGAAAAAAATGTAGGAAATGGAAATCTTCTTAAAAGTAGTCAATAGCATTTACTAAACTAAGGGGTCTTGAATGTGAAAGAAGTTGTATCAAATGGGTTTTTTGTCTTAAAGTTCGTTTTTCAAGATTTTTGATTTCCTAAGCTACAATCAACTTACTATAGATGCATACAACCAGTAAAAAGCAGAAATAATGAATGTAGCATATTAAGACACCGGCCTAGAACAGTGTGACATTTTAGGTCAATAAGCATGTCCATGTGTGAAGTAAAAGAAAAAAATAAACAACCCCATTATAAAATGGGCAAAAGATATGAACAGACACTTCACAAAGGAAGACATCCGAGCAGCCAACAGACACATGAAGAAATGCTCAACCTCACTAATCATCAGGGAGATGCAAATCAAATCCACACTGAGATACCACCTAACTCCAGTCAGAATGGCAGTTATCAATAACTCAATAAATAACGGTTGTTGGGGAGGGTGTGGCGAAAAGGAAACACTTCTACACTGTTGGTGGGAGTGTAAACTAGTGCAACCTCTGTGGAAAGCAGTGTGGTGATTCCTAAAAGCTCGAAACATCAACCTTCCATATGACCCTGCAATCCCCCTACTGGGAATATACCCTGAAGAACTCAAATCACTCTATAAAAAAGATACCTGCACAATGTTTATCGCAGCATTGTTCACTATAGCAAGAACCTGGAGCCAACCATGCTGTCCATCAAAAGAGGACTGGATTTAAAAAATGTGGTACATATACACGATGGAATACTATGCAGCCATAAAAAAGAACAAAATCATGAATTTTGCAGCAACCTGGATGGAACTAGAGTCTATAAACTGAGTGACCTCTCACAGAAACAAAGATCTGAGTATTACATTTTCTCACTCATATAGTGGACCTTGATCATCCAACGCACTACCATAAGAAAATGACTGACAGTGGTAGGAAACTATGGGGGGGAAGGGAGATGGGACTAATGGTAGTAAACATCTGTCTGGGGATGGGGAGACACCTGTTATCAACAAGGGGTGCTGAATGAAGCATATTTGTATACCTAACCCTTAACTGTAGCCCACAATATCATAATAAAAAATATTGATTTTTTTAAAGAATTATTCCCTTTAAAAGAATGACACAAGACAAATTCCTACATTTTGCATAGTAGCACCTAAGCCATGTCATACACAAAGTGCTCGGGATTCTTCAGTGTTGGATTGATTTTCAATTATTCCAATACCTCCTTCTATGTTCATTGTTTTTAGTCTGAGCCCTGGTCTAAAACAGAGCTGCAACCCAGGAGGGATGGAGACTATAGAGCGCATCAGAGCAATTTACTCCTTGTCCAAATAATGAAGAACACTGGCAAAGTTTACAAGTCTGTCAACCACAGTAAGCACCATTTCAGTGCAGTCTACCATTCTCTCTGCTTCAGCCAAGATTCTCAATCCCTTCTTTTTCCTTCTTTCCCCAGGAGAATAATGGAAGAGGGGGAACTTGTGTATTTCCATATGTGTTTCTCCCCAAAAAGAAAAATAAAAAGGAGTAAATGAGAGGTAGTCATAGTCATCTGCCTCGTTCCATTCCCAACTTAGATTGTCCTGACTCCAGAGGCAGGATGCACACTGCTTTAGTTGGAATACAAGGAGAAAAGATGGTTCTTCAAAAAAGAGCACAGCTGAGTGTGGTGGCTCACACCTGAAATCTCAGCATTTTGGAAGATGGAGGCCGGAAGATCATTTGAGCTCAGGAGATCGAGACCAGCCCGGGCAGCATAGCGAGACACATCTCCACATACACACACACACAAAAAAAAAATCAAAAAATTAGCTGGGCCTGGTGGCATGAGTCTTAGTCCCAACTACGTGGAAGGCTGAGGAGGGAAGGTCACCTGAATCCAGGAGGTCAAGGCTGCAGGAAGCCATGAGCCACTGCACTCCAGTCTGAGCAACAGAATAAGAATTAGACTCAAATAATAATAATAAATGATGAGGATGAAGGTGAGGACAAGAATGAGGATGAAGATGAGCACGGTCTCAAGTGTTAGCATTCATGCCTACCACAGAACGCTGTTGAAAGCATGAGTGGTCCTTGCCTAGCAGCGTGCTTTGAGAACCTGATCCAAGTTAATCTGTGTGTGTTGTGATGAGCTGTTTTGCAAAGACATCTTCACTCCTCAAAACTCACATATTCCTTCAGTTTCAGACAGAAAAAGTCAAAAAGACAATTGGCAAGTCCAGAGTTCAGCAAAATCACATTACTTTTCGCTTTCAGTTACAGTCAGTAAGGCTTCAAGCCCTTCATTCTCTCTTTAACTTCACCCTTACTACTCTCTTCCTCACTGTCTATAGTAGACATCTGTAGTGATCTGCTTAAATCATTTCGGAAGACATCCCCAACTCACACCATTGAAATGGCTTTCCTGTCATAAACCCGGCACTTCCTCTTTTATGACACTGGTTACACCTGTGTTTATTCAAAGTTGGTCTTTTCTGATAGACTTCAAGTTTCAAGACTGTAGGAACCATGTCTATGTGGATCATTAATACTTTTCCAGTGCCTATTCCTTGTGTGAAGTAGGTGTGTAATAAAATATCAATTGAAGAAGTAATATTTCAGTACCAGCTGATGGCAAATACATTCTTCCACAGGACTCAGTAGTAAGTTCTCCAGTGAACCCTAGGGCCGAGGATGATAGGTATTAACCATAATATTGTTCTAAAGCCCAAAATTCTAAGCATTACACCCTACCAGCTTTTCCAGGTTCATCTAGCATGTGTCTAGTATTCAAGCACACTATTCTTTCAGTTCTTTGTAAGCACCATGGATCTGTTTATCGCTGTGGATGTTTTAAGGGACTGTTTTTCTTTGCTTGAAATGTTCTCAACACCCCAATATTGTGTCTGTCCTTCAGAGTCTTTTTTTACAGTCGAATTTTGCATTCATTTCTGTAACTTTTCAATTCCTCACCAGATTGTGAAGCCAGGACACTATCTCCCTATGCTCATTATAGTATCCCAATAACTAGCACAATGTAGGCACCTGATAAGGATTGTTGTACAATTAGATGAATAAACAACTGAGTATGTTTTACTGTGGATAAAATCACCCAACTACCCTCTTCATATTGGTATTTATTGAAATATTGCTTTTTGAAATATAAATTTGACTATTCTTTGTAAAGATGCTTTCTGACACCATAGAATGAAAGCCAGAAATGTGCCACTTACTTCATAGTTTTTCTCCTTTATCAAACCAAGAATTTTCCACAAACATATATCAGATTTACCAATTCCTGAATTTCTCTAAGAATATGCCCCACCTATCAGAAAGGCCTGCCTTTGCACCTACAGCTTGGAATTATAATTTTGAACTGTGGTCTGCCATATTCAGCGATCCCTAGTCTTGGTTCTTAACAGATATAAGCCAAAATACTACTCCTTTAAAAATGAATCCTAAGGACTAGACCAAGGTGAATTTGTTTAAGAGCTACATCAGGTCAATGCATTTAAAAATATCCAAATTATTCAAGTTTTATTGGAGACACATTCTCCCTCTCGTCAACGCAGAGTAGAGACACATCGGCCTCATGGTTACTCAACTCAGGGTGGCTGCCTGGAATTGGTATTGTGATTTCTTGCTTAAAAATGATAAGGTCTGACATCACCTCTCATCAGAAATATCTAAAATTGATTTCTTAAAATGGGATGAAAGTGACTTTATGGATTTCACAGTAGGAGGCTAGACGATGAAGTCAACTCACAGCAAACAGATAAAAATTTACTTTGCATGATCTCTGGAGTCCTCTAGGCATGAGCCACTTGACAGTATGCAGCATGTTGGCTAGCATTCTTTCATGTTTGCTCTTTTGAACCACAGGTTGTCTTAAAGTAGATGTACCCAGTTAATCCAGCAGCCTTTTTGCTGATCTGGGCCTGATTGCGTCAAAATATGTGGGAGGTTGACTTTGGTCACCAAACACAAGCTATTCAAAACTGCTGACATGCCAGATGCAGGTTTCCTTATAGACGTATGTCAGAGGCACACTGTGTGCTCTGGCTCCCAAGCAGGGGCTTTAGAGTTGTTGGCTCCCTAGCTTGTAGTTTAAACCCCCGAACAAAAGTCTTCTAGGTAGTGTGGGTGCAATGTTTGCAAGCTTTAAGTTGTTTAAGCTGTGACCCCACAAGGTAATTACTGGCACCATTTCACTATCTTTCTGGTTTTTTTTTGATGAGGTATTCATTTTGTTGGAGGTATTTGCCTAATTTAGGAGGTACGGGGATTCTGTTAGGATTACTGCCGAAGTCCTCCTAGGTTTGGGACATGGGTAGTCTCTGTGCAAACCACAGAGCCCACTATATAAATTGAAACATTTAAAAAAAATACAAAGCAGATAAAAAGCAACTGTACATCTAGCATAATGGTTCCAGCATCTAGGCAAGAAAGCTGATGTCCACAGATTATAGGATTTTGTCCCTCCTGGGCTGTCACACTTTGCCCTCTGCTCTGATCAGATTTTGGAATAAATATTTTGAATACAGCAGCAGCAGACAAAACAAAACAAAAACGCTACTTTTGAATTGACATTTGAAAGGTATGTCCGCAGCTCTGTGCCCTGATTGTTCAAACTTTACAAAGATCTCATAGCCCTAGGAAAATGTCATCAGACATGAGCGAGCAAGTCTTCACCTGGAAAAGAGTAAGAGTGAGCCAGGTGGTTTTCATAGCTGCATGAGTGGAAGTAGAAGTGAGGCCTGGAGAATGAGCACACATGCCCTAGCAACAGGTTAGTGACTGCTATTTCCTTAGATTTTGAATTACATCAGGGTTGGGCCTCGGCAAAAATCTGACGT
Organism: Carlito syrichta; assembly: GCF_000164805.1. Classification (NCBI taxonomy): domain Eukaryota; kingdom Metazoa; phylum Chordata; class Mammalia; order Primates; family Tarsiidae; genus Carlito; species Carlito syrichta. The sequence goes on from NW_007252930.1 coordinate 822,445, forward strand.
TCTGTGGGCACTAAAGGAAGGGAAGATTTTAAGCTATATAACAAGTAGGCTTCCAGGTGGAAGTAGACCATATTGAAGTCCAAAAGTGAGACATTTCAATGATCAATGAAAACTATTCTTTGGATATGAATAAGAACATTTTTTTCCTCTTTTCAATGAACTTTTATTTCTGGAAAACAAAGTGCAGGTAGATAGACTTTTAAAACAAGTTGTAAGAAATGGTTCCATTTTCCTCATCTATTTCAGAACAATGCACTTTGCTTCACTGGACTTGTGGTAGCTTAAAAATTCAAGTTATCAATGTAAGTTTTTAAATATACTAGTAATGAGAGTTGATATGACTATGTTAAATAATTGCACACCTTCAAATACTGGGCATAAATATTACTAATTGTTCAAAACCTGCTAAATTGGCTTTTGTTTGCGTAATGACTAAATCATTCTCGTGTTCTCAGGATTAATGATGTCACTCAGAATAATTTCTTCAAAGAAGGAAAAGCTCATAACTTTTTAAAAATCCTTTGCCTCAAAATATCTAGTTGCTGCTAATATGAATTCAGGAAGCATGGAGTTAAAGAAGTTGGCTTTTTTTTTTTCTTAAATCTGAACAATTGGAATCAGCAGTTTGCATTATTTTAAAAATGAATGCTTAGAATCAGCAATTTTCTTGTTTTTTTTTTTAAAGATCTTGAGGGTTTTTTTTTTATTTAAAGTGGAAAACTACATTAAGTGCAAGGCAGTCAACAAAGAAGCAGCCATAAAGCCTAAGTATTCCTAGAGTTATAAAATATGTCCATTGTGCCAATTCCACTGCCAACAATGAAGTTTTAAGCATTAATATGCCTTCATTGCAGTTTTAATGCCTTAATATTGACTCTATAGCTCTTTTGGGTAATTTTGCTTTCTCTGGTACTTGAAAGGTGATGATGTCAGCGTTCTTCGCACTGATTCATATGCAGGTTGATGAAGCTGAGTTATTTATTGAGTTCCATTATATTTTCTATAAACATTAGTTCTCAATAAACAGAGACATTTAGCCGAGGGTTTATTTATTAAATAGGTACTGTACAGATGGTTTTGCCACACATGATGTGCTGCAGAGGATATTACTCAGGAATAATCAGCTGTGTTATAGCTTGGCTAAATTAATAAGATGATAATGATGAAATTGATGCTTTTGAGCTAGGCTTGGTAAATGGTTTTTGCATAAACAAACTGATAAATTTGAGAAGCAATTACTTGCTTGTCAAAGATAAAAACACAACAGGGCCCATTTATAGTTAGGTCCTATTTATTTTTAAAGATTGTACCAGATTTTATGTTTAATACGCTGCAATTAAAAAATAATACTTAAATGAAGAAGAATAAAAACACTAACTTTCTGAGTTCTCCTTCCAATCTGAAGAAGCAACATTGCTTGATTAGACATGAAGCAAACTTTTTTTTTTTTTGCTACATCTAGAGGGAAATATATCTGAAAAACAACAGTGCAATTTTGTACATAAATGTTTTAATATGCAGGCATACTGCAGAAACTGCTGATTGACAATCCCCTTTACTCACTTTCACCCTCCTTCCCCTGCCATACAAACACACAGATGAAGGGCAATACACACACACACACACACACACACACACACACACACACACACACACACACTGAGGGGCTTCATGAAAACTTCTTTTTTAACCCATTCCCAAATAGCAAAGAAATTATTTAACTTAGTTAACAGTGTTTTATAAAAGTTAGTGTTTATTCATCTTCTCAAAACTTATTCAGTTTTTACTTGAAATCTGAACACAGAAAATACACGCCAACTGATGAAATTCACTGATACATTTTCGTTACCTAATGCTGGTTTTTTGCACTATATAAGACAAACCTGATTTAAAGGTCAAGGAAACATTCACTTTCCTGAATTCATAGGATTTTTTGAAACCCTGAGATTTTTAGAGCAGGACATGTCCATGTATTTTCCATTAGTATCAATGAAGCTACAAAACGAATGTATATTTTCTATATCTGTTGTTGTTTGTGTATGTGTGTGTGTGTGTTATTTTACCTCTCCAAGAAGAAGAACCTGCAGGTTATCTCTATATATTCTGTAGTTTTATCAAAAGTTATTTTATACTGAATAATAGCTTTCATTTGTCTCCTCCTTGAAGAGTCTATGATGGTCAAAAATAAGTTTTACCATATTTGTACTGCTTGGATATATTTATTGGTATCTACAATGAGTTGTCATACCACAAAGGACTCACACACCAAAAAAAATTAATTATCTTCATTCTAGATGTTAGAATTGAAAAGTTTTGTAATTGGAATAAATTTTTTGATAGTTAAGTAACACAGACCATCACTATTCAAAAGTATAACATGAAGTCATCAACTATATAAAATGAAATTAGATACTTGTTTCATTAAAATGTTACCTTCTTTGTCTTTAAAAAGGGAACTTTGATTTGCTTCATTTAAAAATGCATTAGCCTACAATAAATTAATGTTGTGGCCATTCAGTGCAAGATACGGAGTTACAATGGGTTTTTAGCATTTCATTGTTTGTACAATATAAAATGAGTTATAGCATTATGATGTATATATGTATGGTAGAAATTCTAACCCTCTGAGCAGCTAAAAAAAAAGATATTTATCCTCCCAGAAAATGCCAATACATGCAAACTGTAAAGATCATAAATAAATAAGAACGAGCAGATTTGCTTTTTAAATATTTAACATATTTTTATCTCAAAAATTCTTAATACACTGATCTGATATCAGAATGCCTAATGATTTGTTATAAAACTTCAATTGTGACTTTTCTCCTCCTGGTTAATTGGAATCAACTGCTCCCCAGGACTAATTATCAACTCCATCAGAAGGAAAGGTGAGCACAAATATGTCTTAAGGGAACGTGAAAACTTTGAAAGTGAGGCCCCATAAACGGAGTTAAGGGATGAAATATAAAACCATTCTATGCTTTCCTGAGACTATCACAATGAGTATCATGGAAATAAATGCAGAAAGTTTTCCAGTGATGATATCAAGAGGCATGAAGGCATAACATATCAGTGGATCCCACACCGACCAGCTTACAAACTGATTATTGTTCATAGAATTTCTATGTTGGGTCTGTAACATCATGTGCTTTACTGAAAATAATTTTTGGTAAGTGCTTAGCGGAAACTGGCTGTTTGAAACTGCTCAGTATGACCTAACAACACTAATATGCACGTGAATAGTATGCTAAGCTATAATGTTGGTGATCATCTTACCTGACACGTACCATTTAGTTCATACTTGAAAAATTCAAGATACGTTAAATTATCTAAAAAAATAAAGAATAAGTGAGTGCAGTAGCACTGTCTTTCTTGTTCTGCTATTAAGAATTGCAATGTCTGAATTGATTTGCCTTGGTTCCAAACATGTATGATTCTGTTACAAACCTGGGCGTCTGGACTTGCCTTTTATAAATACCTTAAAATGGTGAGTCCCAGTAATACACAGCACACTCCTAATAACTAATATAAAGGTTATTTGATTCTAATACTAAAAGAATTTGTATAGATTGCTGTTTATTTATTTGACAATTTAATGTACAAATGTGAAATGTTGAACTTAGGAAATATTAATATATCTTGGCAAATGACAATATTAGAATTCTAACATCATATTTGTGAAGTTGTTTGTAATCAATCTTCATGTGACTCTTCTTTTCTCAAGAAAAACTTCTAGGGAAATACTCTAGTCAAAATTCATATACAGATACAGAAAGCATTTTACTAGTCAAAAAGCTTAACAAAAATTTTAGAATTTTAAAATTGTATTCAGTCTATGTGCTTTATTTATCACTTATTTTGCCAACATATACTAATATATATTCACCATTTGCTACTTTTAATATTCCATTATTAAGCATAACTAATTTATTAATTAAATAATCAAAATAAGAATCAAAGCTCTCTTTAAGACACATTTTGGCAGGTATTTTTGGGTTTGTGATTTTAAAATAGTACTTTTTGAATGCTAATGATAAATTATAATATGAAAAATAGCAAAATACTCAGAAACATTTACCCAGTTCCAATATATATGAATAAAACTGTTCAAATATATTTCTTTGCAGTACCAAAATATAGTCAAAGTTTTCTAAATTTATAAAATTCTACCTTTTGTATTAAATAATTTTATTGGTCAGATATCAAAATCACATTCAGTAAATTATTACTTCCATAAAATGAAAAACATTGGATTTAGCATTGGTGAGATTATAAACTCTTATTGAGAACGCAGAAATTTCCTCTTATAAACACGTATTGGAGTAGACTCATCAGTTAGAAGGCTAAATTATGCCAATGACAGAGCAATTGTAAAAGACGGCTTGCATGGATTGAGACACAAAACAACCATTCAAAATTAGAGTGGGAGAATTCAAAGGCACCACATAGAATAGCATGATGTATTCCTGCCACTCTGTCTCTTAGATTGTCTCTTTTATGTTGACTCCTCGCTTCACTTCTAGATGTGAGTATATGCCTCCAGCAGTCAAAGAGTGCACTTATACAATCATTCTTTCTCTCTTTCTTTTATTCATTTCCTGAGTACCTGATATGTGTGCTGCAGGGATGCAAATAGAATCAAGCAAGGGCCCTATCCTCAGGGAACTCAGAACAATGGAGAAGGTTGACAGTAGTATGGAAGAAGCATGTATCCCAGTTCCTCCAATGAAACTATGCCATGGAAGAAAAATCCTTTTACAGGTAGAATTGAACCAATGTGCTCAGCTCTTTTGATATACATGGAAACTGAGGTATCATAAATCCGGGGAGAAAACTGGAAACACAAAGAAGTATGAGGTTGAACTGATGAAAGAATGTGGTGGATACCAAAGCTGGTGTTCTTTTCACTTCAGAACGTGCTCCCTGAGATAAGGAAGGAGAAAGTGGGGCCAAATTCTAGTTCTTAAATGCTAGATGGTGTAAGAATGGAGAGTAAAATAAGAGGAAGATGATAGAAAAGCTGAAAAAAATTGGAAATGTCTAAATCTTCTGAAAATACTGGTATTCTACAGTAGGTATTATTTTCTGTTTATATCCCCCAAAGACTTCATCATATGCAATAATAACTTATTTTCTCCCATTCACTCTTCTGCTTCTTTGCTGAGACTCCCAACAAAGGTATCAATTAGTGCCAATTGTCATGATGTTTTGAGATGTAGACACCTGTTTTCTAATAACTGGACTGAGACCACCAACTCATTTCACACAGACCATCAAACAGACATCAACTAGTAATGACCTATATTTACTACCAACCTGGGCCCAAGCCAAGGTCTTCTCCCATGGAACTGCTTCAGCATTCCTGATGACAAACAGCAAGTTCAATGTGTGCTCACTCCCCTCCAAAAATGGACCAGTAGCTGTGGCAGTAAATGCCACCAAATATCCATGGCTCCCTCTCATTCTGTTACCTCCATATTTGAACTTTGTAGAGTCAGCCTCTCCTAAGTGTATATTTTTAAAACCCATTGAAGTGGAGTACAGATTAAGATTTATGTGCAGTTTTTTTAAAACTATGGAAACTAAATTTACATATTCATGTCCCACCATAAGATGAGGAGGCAAAGAAGGCCTGCTGTACATTAAATTCCAAGAAGCAAAATAAACAGTATCAACATCAGGGATGCATGAATTCTATGTAAAGTATTTTATAACCATCTGCATATTGTAGTTCTCTAAAATAATCCTTAGAGTAACTTTAGAGTACTTAAGTAGAAATAGATTCTCAGATTCCCATATATACTTCAAACCTTAAAGGGAGTTTGTGTTTCTTTCTCAAATGTTAATCCAAATTATCAAAAACACAAAGGAGCAAAATGGCTTAGAGCAAATGATAGTACTTTAGAAATTAAAAGAGGAAGTCCTAAAAAAAGTGTGGGATACCAAGAAATCATTTTTGGTTGTACTGATAAGAAATAGAATTGAAGAAATGTTAGGGTCACTCCTTAGAAGGCTAAAGAAGCTTCTTGGGGTAGGGGTGCTTCCGGGATATTAATTAACAGAACAAAATGTACCTTATAAAGAAAGACTGGAGTCAGGAAGGGCAGTCAGATAGTAGTCATTTAAGTAAAAGCTGGGAATGGGGGTGTATCTTCAAGAGATTATTGGTTGAAATGGAGAATTGGGAGAGAAGTTACAGACTTAAAAATAATAAGACTTGGTCACTGATTTGCAGAGGAGGGAAAGAGGGAAAGAAGGTAAAGTTGACCCTCAGAGGTGCCTGGATGCCTAGAAGATGATAAGCCAGTAACAACAACAAAACAAACAACAAGAACAGAAGAAGTGCAGGTGCAGAAGTAGGTGCAGATATGGATGAACTCCATGAGGACAATCATTTCAAAGTGCTAGAGAGCCAAGCACAGCTGTATTTCTATCTGCTTTAGGCATCACCTGAGAAGACATAATTTTGAAACACAGGAGGTAGATAAAAATGTAGGAGGCTCCAGAGCTAGAAGAAAAAGAGATAGGGATCCTTTGACATACAACCTAGTCCCTGCCCTCAAAGCACCTTGTCTAACCATAAAGAAAATGATGTATCTTCATAACAAAACAGAAAAAATGTTAGCATACAACATTTGTGCATATTATATTATAGAGAATAAATGTGCATATAATTAAATGCTTTGTGTAACTTTGTAACCAAAGCATTTAATTATATGCACATTTATTCTCTATAATATAATATCTCTAATTTACTATCCTAGAATTTTTGGAATTCTGTGTCATGAAAGCTGAAGGTTGTCAGATACCACTGTAAAGCAGTGACTCTCAAATGAGGATGTTTTGTTCCCCCAGGAACATTTTTGGCTTTCACAACTGACAGGTGCTACTGGCATCTAGTAAGTAGAGGCCAGGGGTGATGCCAAACATCCTACAAATGCACAAGACAGCCCCCACAACAAAAAATTATGTGATCCAAAATGTCAACAGTGGCAATGTTGAGAAACCCTGCTATAAAGTCATTTTGATTCTTTGCTTAATATTATCTAAGATACTTGATCAATAAAGTTCACCAATGAGATGACTTTTATTTGTATGCTTAAGACAGTTATTCAAGGTACAAAGAAGACACTATTTTTCTAAGGTAATTTCCACCATAATTGAAAGTAAAATTCATGGTAATTTGGATAAGTATGTGTTAAGCATTTATAATTTTAGGTATTTAAATTGTCCAACATTTCCTGGGGTAATTGTGTTTTCTAAGTTTCTATTTTTAAAATTTCCATTAACCAGTTCATTTTTCATAGTCCCAAGCAATTAAAATGTTAGGATAAATTAGTAGATAAAGAAGTTTACCTTGGCTGACTTCGTTGCTAACTTTCCTCCTTGGTACTACAGAAGATGTCCTGCACTTAAACTCCACTATACTCTGATGACTTGTTTTATTATTTACACCCCTGAGTCTTATCCTGCTTTTATGCAGATTTTATTTTGGTGATGCTGCTATCATTGTGAAGGGTACCTGAACCTAAACCCTTTCACAATGAAGCCAGCCATAGAACTACTTTACAGCTTTGATTTTAGAGTTCACAAATGGCTTCCATGATATTAACTCCCTCCTCATAACAGCCCTGGGAAACCATGTGTTACCTCATGGCACGTGCCAGGAATGACAATCCTGAAAGGAAACTTTGGCTTAGAGCTGCTCTTAAGGGCTGGGCCCACACCTTAAACTCAAGTTGTGTGAGTCTGAGCCCATCTGATCATATCACTTAACTCGATTGTGGTGAACACACTTCTTGCTCCTAACTCCAGGCTCCACATTCATAAGGCACATCACCATGTTTCCATCTTGTATGACACCACCCATGAGGTCGTTATTACAGCCGGAAAAAAAACCAGACTACTTCAATGGACAAGATTTTGATTATCACAGTTTTTCTGGGCAGAGAATTAACCTAACCGATCAGATGGGGCTAAAAGATTCTGTTTTACCCTATACTTCATTTCTCAGGAGGGAAAGTTAGAGACAACTGCCAGGAGGGGGAGTGGGGAAGTGGGATTGGCAGTAGTGGGAATCTTCCTGGGGAAGGGAGGGACACACCTCACCAACAAGGGTACCTGCATAATGATCATTTGTATACCTAACCCTGAATTGTACCCCACATTTTTAAAATAAAAAAATTAAAAGTTAAAAAAGTTAAATATGCCAATATTTTATTTAAACCACCTTCTTTATTGGTTATTTACAGAAGATTTTGAGTGAGAGAGAGAATTCTGCCAACATATGTTGATGTTTTGCACTGCTAATGAGGGGTCCCCTTGTTCTCCATGTTTCTGAATCTCTTTCCTTCTCCACCATCACCAAACCTTCTTGACATCTTGGCTAATGGATACCTAGGTAGTGGAGTCAGTTATCAATGTATAGTTCTGAGACAGAATTCCAAATGTTAGTTGGGATCCCCTCTGAACCTCACATGGAAAAGTGGAAAGTGATATTTGTAACTGATAACTCATGGAGAAATGTAGGATAAAACAAACTGGCTCATTTTCAGCTAAGAACACTGAGTCTGAGAAAAGAGAAACTTTAATATAAATTCTGGCCATTGCAAATATATAAAAATGATGAAAATCTCTCCTGTTCATTTACCTTCTGCAAATTATCTTTCATTCTAAGGTTCCAAGTCCTGTTTTCTCTGTTATTTTTTTTTCTTTTGTTAATGACTCTTCCTTCTCAGTGCTCTGGGATTCTTGTTGACTCATCATTGAAACAAATTATTTGTTTTCATTTAACACTCAGTGAGCAGTTTTCTTCTTAGTGTTAAATATGTAGGCCTTGGGGCTGCCAGAATTTGAATCCTACTCTCATCACCTTAATGAGAAAGAGATGTTGGGCAAGAGATGTAAACTCTTTTTGGTCTTCATTTCCTCATCTTTAACATGGCAGTAATAGTTGTACCTGCCTCATAGATGTCTGGAGAGAATAAAATGAGATTACGCATGTGTGTGTGCATGCACCGTGTGCATTAAGACATATGTGCTTAGCACATGCCAGGCACATAGTAAGTGTTCAATAAATATCAGCTGTTATTCCCAACCAACCACAGAATATTTAATTATCAATATCCTAGTCATGTAATTAAATTTTAAAAATGAATACATATCACAAACCAAGCCACCTAACGGTCACTGTGTCTTCACTGGAAGTTGGAGCAACATAAACATGGTGTGTAGAATTGCAGCTGTTCACTGTCTAGCACTGTGTGCCAATCCCTGTAGTAAGAACTTTTACTATTTTGTCCCATTTTTACCTTAGTATATTCCCACTCTGTTTTTCTGTTTGCAGATGAGAAAACATAACCAAGTCTGAGTGACGAAGTGATTTGCCCAAGATGACTTGGAAACAGATTCTGGAGACAAGACAGGAAACAAGAGGTGCCTGATCCCAAATTCCTCCCTATCTAAACCACGTTGGTTTTTCCTTCTCTAGAATGTGCCCAGCCTTGGAGAGAATATATTCAGGGACCCAACCTAGGCACAGAGAGAACAAGGGATGTACTGCACACCAGCAAAAGTTGAAGGTTCTCATCCCTTTAACTCTTCTGCTTTTTTCCTCACTCAGTTGCCAGAGAATGAGACCTTTGGCATCTACCACTTATTTGTCACAGCACCAAAGTCTGGATTTTAATTTCATACTTTGGTGACAGGTCTCTTCCTGCCTAGTCATAACCCATTTCTATGTCTTAATTTATGTGCCATTTTATTTTAAAAGATTCAAAACAAAAGTAAAGCTCATTATAGCTAAACTCAAGACTTTTTTTTTAAAGTTCACCAAACTTATGCACCCCACACAAAATAAAATCTAGGCATTTTCTTAATGGTTCACTGCTTCCAAAAAAACTCTCTCACACCATGTGTACTGCCATTGAGAATCTATACTGACATATTGTAGGCCTCTCGTTCTATGAAAAATGTCAGTTCAAGGGAATAAGACCTGGATTTTTTTTTCTAGCCTTGGAAACTTAGTAGATACTGAATGATAATATTGATAGAAATAACAATGTTCTGATAAGTAATTTTTTATTGCTTTTCTTTTGGTGAGAAAACATACATGTATGTGCTTGTGTATAGTATGTATTTGCTTTTTATAAAGCCTCTAAATAAAACTGGAGAGTAGCTCATCCAGGAAATTCTAATGTCAATCTTTATTTTGCAAGCACCAAAATGTATATCACAATAAATTGTCATTCATCATGACACTTCACATGTACTGCATTGTTTTAATAGAAAAATCTCAAGTTTCATTATGTTAATGTTGAGCAATGAAAATAAAACATCATAAAAAAATAAGCACTTTTTGGTGATTGGCTATAGCAATTTTCTGTCAGCTTCAAGAACAATAAAAGCGCACTGAATTGAGATAGAGCAAACACCAAAAATTCTGCAACTCCGCCGTGTTTTACCAGATCCCTGGAAATCTAGTGTTAATAAGTGCCAGTCCAAATAAAACACACCTTACTCAACTAATAAGTAATTGGTCCTGAGAGGAATTTGTAGAATGACTCTTCTTATACACCAATACTGAAAGAAATCTATCCAAATAACATTCATCATTCAGAGTGATGAACAAAGTGACAAATTTAATGTTTAATAACTAATGTAGATCAAATTCAAAATGGAGAAATATCACAGAGCAAATGCAACCCAGAAGTTAATGGATAAGTTTGTTAAGTTTCTGTATGCAACATAAATGTAAAATTAATATACAGTACTAACACGAGAACAATCTACCATGTGATTATTGTGTAAACAAATAAAATAGCCTTATATACAATTCTGCTGTGAATAAACTTGGGTCTTTTTTGTACACAGACACATCTTTTTCAGGAAAGTAACCAAATATGTGGGTTGGTATAAGAAGGAAGTGTGGATTTGGCTTAATATAAAGTATTTTAATCTTAAAAAGTGAACTATTTCTTTTTAGATATTAAAACTTCACATTTAGAAGACTTTATTTCATTCATATTTTTTCCTCTGCACTGTTTGCTTAAACTCTTTTATTATAGCAATCCTCTTTGGAATAAAACAAATATTTCTCATGTAATGTGGTATACTAACCAAGACACATATTTATCATACAATAAGCCTATAGCAAATGATTAATATTTATGGACTTGAGTTACATTTAATACTTTTACAAAAAAATCTCCCCAAGTAGATCACTCTATTTGAAGACAAATTAGACAGATTACCCTGCAATGTGCTAAAGTTCAGAGTACTCATCCTTTTATTTAAAAACCACTTGAAGGAAAGAATATGCAGAAAAAAAGTGACGCATTAATTTTCTTCTTTCATTATTTCCAACAGATTATTCAAGCATAATAACATTTATAGAATGTCTATTAGGCGATGATTAAAAATGTTTTCATCTGCCTTTCCTAAGTTGACATATTATTTTTAAATATACCCTAATCTTGTATGGAAAATATCTTGGAATACTGGTCAATTTTACTGAATTTCATCTATTTTAGATCCAAGAGTTTTGATACTGTCTAACCCCGACTTTGTGAAGCTGTTTTGTTGTTGTTGTTTTTGGTTTTTTCCTATTTCCATTTTTTATATGCCAGAACAGTAATTGTCTAATATAAGCAAAAGCTGAAATAATTGCCCAAAATGGCTTTATAACATCCCTTTTTGCATATCTAGATTTTGTTTTGTTTTGCCTTTTGTTAATGGCTGATGAGCATTTTGCTGAAGACTTGAATAAATAAACTTCTACTTCTATTTAGGATTTACAGGCAATTGGGGTTTGCATTATGTTCTATATGTTTTACAATACACTGAATTACAAGTGATCTGTATTCTCCCAGTCTTCTGGGCATATCTACGTTGTCACAAACTTCACTGCCTGAATATTCCCAATTGATTCTCCCATGCTCATTTTATAGGAATGAGTGATTTCCACTCTGCAAGAAGGCAGACATTATCTAACCTCCTAGAGTTCATATGATCTGCAAGGAGAATGGAAGTGATTGTCCACTTTGCAAGTGTCCTAGAATTTCTTCTGGTTTTCAGGATCCCTGGATCTTTTTAGTTCCAATGTCCCTGCTTCTCTGACAGTAGGGACAGTTCATGGCCAAACCACGGACATTGCCAACCCCTTGGCTGAACCGTCCAATTGAGTCCACAAAGATTCCTCTTTGTTCTGATGTCTGTGCAGACAACATTCACCGATTGTGTAGAAAAAGTGCTAGACTGAAGCTGTGTGCACATAAGTAAAATATAGTTGAATAGTGCCTAAGGAAATAGAAGAACATTATTTTAAATTATCTCGATCATAAAATCTGAGGGAAGATTTGGCAATATAGAACCAAAAAAAAAAAAAAGAAATCTCAAAACCAGTTATTCCTTTTAAATAAAAACAAAAATGAGAAACAGTAACTATTACAAATCCCACCTGGTGCTTTTCCTGTGTTAATGATGCTTCTTAAATTGCATGTGGGTAAATGGTAATTTTGTCTCACACCATTAAAAACTAATGGAACCCTTGATGATAAGAAATGCCATAGCTAGCTTGTTGGAAAACGTTTAATTAATAAAGTAATAAAATTATTGTAAACTAGTGCAGTTTCAGGGAGAATTCAATGGGATATAAAACAGATAAAACATCCTAGAGAGTTTGTATAGAAAATAAACATTACTATATAAAATACCATATAAAGTAAAAGGAGTTTGTGTCACATAGAACTAAAATTAGCTATTATGCTAATAAAAAAAGATTAATCTTTTAGGGAAAAAATGCCTATAGAACAGTAGTCTATTAAAAAATAATAAAGCTCTTTTCAATCAGTCAAGAAAGTATCTAAAGTAGCAAAAAAAAAAAGGAAGTTTATTGCATGTTTCTACAAATTAGAATTCAGAATTTAGGCATAAGTATATATATAATCATCTTTTTTATTTTAAGGATGTGAGGTACAATTCAGAGGTAAATATACAAATGGTCATTGTACAGGTAAAGTTTATCAGTTAAAATTAAAACAGTAAATCTCTCTTTCACCTGTCTTTAAAAGGAAGTTAAATCTTTCGACGAACTCTTACAATTTTTCTAGTGCACTTTATATTTCTGTCAGACATTGAGACTTGTTCTAGAATCCCAAAGGAAGGCAATACTAAGGTGTCTTTTGTCATTCATTTGGGGGTAAATCACTAAATAATGAATATTCTAATGATCAGCCCAGTTTTTCCTTGATTCCATAGTAAGTGTTGATTCTTTTTAAATTCTCTAATTCTTCTAAAGTTTATACTATTCTAAGACTAAGTTTCTAAAGGGCACAAATTTAATGTCCTCACAAACTTGAAGATTTAGGTCTTCGGTCCAGAAAAAAAAGTCCCAATTAACACAGAGATTTGAAAGCTTAAATTGCCAGTTCCACTGTGATAAGAAAAGTTTCTTTACAATGGTGGTGCTGTCTTCTCATTATTGTAAGAAATAATACTGATTTTTAGAGTTTTCTTAATTCAAGTTTCCATGTGTTCATTTGTGCATGGACTCGTACTTCGTTCATTTGCTCCAAAAATATTATTATTAATTTTTTTTTGAGTTGGAGTCTCACTCTGTCGCTCAGACTGGAGTGCAGTGGCCGCT